>NC_053026.1:481459289-481535815 GCF_003073215.2 Triticum urartu
CGATTGGCGAGAAGGAAAGGCCAGGGACTATGCCGTGGAACACCATCCGGCTAGACTGCAGTTGCCTCTGCCTGATTCCCAACTTCTCCATGGTGTCTTTGTACAAGATGTTGATGATGCTGCCGCCGTCTATCAGGACTCTGGAAAAACGAGAAGCTCGCTTGTCCGTGGCAAAGGTGGCGTCCAAAACTAAAGCATAGGAGCCGGGTCTGGGCATTACTTCGGGATGGTCAGCCCGACTCCAGCTGATGGGCTTCTCAGACCAGTGCATGAACTCCGGTGTGTCTGAAGCTACTGCATTCACCTCCTGCTACTGCAGCCGTCTGCTGCATCGATCGTCGGCCACACTGGTGAACACGACGTATGCTCCCTGCTCCTCTGGGTACTCGTCTTGCACTGCGCCGACTGGTCTGACCACCGGCTGCTTGGGCGGAGGGGGAGGCGGCTGCCAGCAGGTGGGGAGGCAAAAGGCCGTCTCCCTTTGCGATCCTGGTGAGCCAGTGGCATTTCCGAGTGGTGTGATTGGACGGCTTCGCGCCACTGTGGAACTTGCAGGGTCCATCCAGAGTCTGCTCATATGAGAAAGCCGGCTGCCAGTTGGACTTGCCGCCCTTCTGACGTTTGAGCGGAGGTTGCCCTTCCGGCTGTTGGTCTTCAACTGTTGCCACCTGCCGACTGGTGGAAGTCGGTGGGGGGCTTTACGCTTGTGGTTGTTCTGCTGTTGACGCCGACTAGTGTCTCCGGCTGGGGTTCGAGGGGCCTGAGGAGCCACTTTGCCGGTTGCGCTGACTTGAATCTCCGTCTTCATGGAGGAATCGGCCATGGCGTATTTGTCTGCTATGATCAGCAGCTCGTCGAGGGTTTCCGGCTCATCGCAGAGAAGCCTGTGCTTGAGGAGGGTGCCCTCTCGGCATCCTGCAGTGAAGTACTCAATAGCCTGTACCTCGTGCACGCCCTCGCAAGAGTTGCGGAGCTCGGCCCAGCGCGTGAGGTAGTTGCGAGTTGACTCGCTGGGGCCTTGCACGCACAAGGAGAGCTGGCGGGGTTTGGGAGGTCGCCTGTACATGCTGGTGAAGTTGCGGACGAAGGCGTCGGTGAAGTCGACCCAACTGTTGATGTTGCGGGGCCTTAAGCTGTTCAGCCACGTCCGGACCATGCCCTGGAGCATGAGTGGGACGTACTTCACAGCAACACGCTTGTTGCCGTTTGCTATGCTGATGGCCGTGGAGTAGTCGACCAGCCAGTCCTTCGGCTTCACGGAGCCGGTGTACTTGGGTGTGTCTCTGGGGAGTGTGAACCCTTTGGGGAAGGGCTCATCTCGGAAGCGGGGGCCAAAACATGGCGGACCCAACTCATCTTCTTCCTCAAGTGCCAGGGATCGGTGGAGATAGTCGATCCGATGGCGGGCGTCGTTCTCAGCGACTCCCTCTTGGCGGCCAAGGTGGTCGCCGAGCGTCGGGTGATCAACAGGCGGCGGGAAGACTCGCCTTTCCCTCCGAGGGGGAGGAGGCGGGCAGTCGTCCCGTCGTTCCACTGTTCTTGGGCGGCCGTCTCGGTCGCGCTCTATGGTGATGCGAGTCCGACTGCGGCTGGCAGCTAGCTCCTTGTCTTTTCTCGGCGTCGGAGACTCCGCGCCTTGGTCTCGGCGCGGAAGCAGGTTGTCATTCCGTCGACGCGGCGCATCAGTGTGGCAGTCGGCCTCGTTCTGCTCAGCAGCCGTGTCAAGGAGTCGCTGGACGCGCTCCGTCATCAAGCGACGCTCTTCGCCCCCGAACTTGTCCAGCTCGTCCGCCACCGCCTGGGCGGCTTGAATATTCTCCACAGGTGTGGCATAGACAGGGCGATTCGCCCCGAACAGATTGGCGATAGCCGCACCGCGCTGCTGGACCGTGCCAAGGTGGCTAGGCCCAGCTGGAGCCAGCATGCCGCCCACCGCGCGGTCCATCTCGCGCTGGTAGGCTTCTGGTGTCTCATGCTGGCCAGCTTTTTGGCGCCTTCGACTAGCTGAAGGCGGCGTGCCTCCAGCGTCTCGGCGTCGGCATCTTCAGGGATGGGCGCTGCCAGGTCTTGCAGCGCCGCGTGGAGCGGGTCATAATCACCGCCGCCAGAGTTCTCGCCACGATCGATGACAAGCACTTCCGTGATGGTGCTTCCGCCGCTCTCCGCATGAGGAAGCGGCTCGTCGTAGACCACCATGTTGGTGGGAACGTGTCAAGCGACACGGTGTCGGAGTCGACCAACATCGGATCAGTGGAGCCTACGGACTCCAAGTCACCAGCTGGCTTGCTGGCGACGTGAAGTTGATCGAGGAGGCCCGCGAGGAGGCTCTCGGGGCCGCCTGTGCCCGCGTTGGATGCGGGCTTGTCGGAGAGGCGGACCTCGCCTAAAAGATCGGCGAGGCAACTGGCCGCGCAGGCGATTTCAGCGCCATGCAGCGCGTCGGCGCAGACTCCGTCTGGCGTGCCGGGCTGGCTGCGCTCGCCAGGGAGGAAAAGGGTTCCCGTCCAGAACAGGTCTCCGGACGACGGTGCACCAGGCCCCACGGTGGGCGCCAAATGTCGGGGGTTGGGTGCGACATATGCCAATGGATGGCTTATCATGGTGGGGGCGAGTAGAACGTCGCCGGTGCCTGGAAACGGGATGAGGCGTAGACATGAACACCGGCGGACTTTACCCAGGTTCGGTGCTCTCCTAGAAGATAAGACCCCTAGTCCTGCTCTGCGGGGTCTCTGCATGATCACTAAGGCAAAAGTGAGTACAATGGTGCTCCTCAAGCTGTATCTGTGGACATGAGGAGACTAGGCCAGCTCTCCCCCTTCTCTAAGGTCTGATCTAGTTCTAATGGATCGGAACCCTTTGCATGGGTGCCCTGGGGGGTTTATATAGGCCTACCCCCCAGGGGTACAATGGTAAACCGACTGGGCGCAGGGCCCAGCCGTCAGTCTCATCGCCTGCCGGCCTCTATGCCGACTGCCGGGGCCTGCCGGCTGGTGGGCCCCGCCGACTGGTCTGGTACGGAGCCGACAGGCCGTACCCGCCGCTTGCAGGTCTTGCTAGCTGCCGATTACTGTAGCCATGCCTCTAATGACGCAGGCTTGGTCATGGGGTCGTGGCTACAGCCCTGCTACCTGGCGGGCGATTACTGTAGCCACTCCCCGTCTCGTCTGGTTAATGGCGCGTGGGACCCATGGGAGGGGCAGGCCGACTTCCGGGGGCCGGCTCCCTTTGGGTCCGACTGGTGGCGCTCTTGCCGTCTTCTGGACTCTCGCTGACCGGTAGGGCCCAACATCCGTGGACCGTACCGACAGGCCGTCGTGGGTGCAGGACTCTGCCCACTTTTGCTGATGTCAGGGATGGCACGGCAACAGTGCCTCGCCGGACGGAGATCTCCACTGGTACGGCGCACTGTGGCCTAGCCATCCCATGAAAAGGGGAGGGAGTGGGCTTTACTGTTGTCACTCCCGTCCCATCCCCCCTTATGAGGGCATGGTCTTTGTTGGTGTCGTGGGCCGACTCCTCGCGTCCGGCTTCTCTGGGAGCCGCCAGGCGGGAGTCGGCCCGTCTTGACCTCGCTTCCAGGACTCGGCCGCATGCGGGCAGTCGGCTGCTCCTTTAGCCGGCCTTTGGAAGGCGGCTCTCCATCCTGGTATCCTGAGGGGCGCAGTTAGCCCCGATGTCCTGAAAGGTTCTGGGCCTCGGGTTAGCCTACCTGTGGCCCATTACTCCGACAAAGAGGGTGATGGAAGGCGGACCATGGCAGTTTAGAAGAGATCCTGTCGTGCTTATTGAGTATGATGGTTTCACGAACATCGCTGAGTATGCACTCGATATGTATCCCCTTTGGGCTAGAATTAAGGGACTGCCAGATGGTTTAACAAGAAAGAAAGAGCTAGCAGAGAAGGTGGCAAAGAAAGTTGGGGAGCCACCGTTCACTGTCATGGTTAATGAAGGGAGGATAAACCCGTCGAGCTATCTACGGGTGAGGGTTTTCGTGAACGTTAATAAGCCCATTGTGAGATTCGTTCCAATTACTTTGAAAGGAAGTAAGAGGTATCCCGTCGGTTATGATAAGCTTCCGGACTTCTGTTTCTTCTGTGGTTGCATGGGGCATGTTGTTGAGGAGTGTGGAGATGGAGTACATGATCCCAGTACTTGTGAATGGGGTGATTACTTGCACTGGAACAATGAACCGAATGGAGGAGGCAATGGTGGGGGGAGAGGGGGAGGTTGGATGGGTACAGGAAGGGGTGGTGGTGCTTCTGGTGGCCGGGGCCGCGCTGGTAGAGGGGACAGTGGTGGTGGTGGCGGTAGAGGTGGAGGATTCAATGGTGCAGTAGGCCGAGGAGGTGGAGCTAGAGGGGAATATGTTAACCTACCACAGGAACATGAGGTAAACTCTGGCGAGGAGGGGGAAAATGCCCGCAAGAGGTTGATCAATGTGGATGGCGCTATAAATGTCAGGGGGCAGCCAGTGCCTAATCTGCAAGGGAAAGTTTCAAGCACGGTTTTGTTGATCGAAAACAGGAACACAACAGGAAACTTGGAAGGAGTTGTGCAGGTGACTTCCACCCCGGGCAAGGTTCCCATTGTGAAAAGGAGATGGCAGGGAGAGAGTAATGAGGGAGAAGATGCAGACATGACTATTGAGGCGGCCTCCGAGTTGGAGGACCGCTGAGCCCAATGATTCTCCTAAGTTGGAACTGTCGGGGAGGGGGGAATACCCGGATAGTTCGTGAATTAGCGACACTTTGTCAGTCGCATTCCCCCAATTTGGTCTCCTTGTGTGAAACGAGTCAGAAAAAAGAGAAGATGAAGGGAATACGGGGCCGCCTAGGCCTCAAAGGTTTTTCTGGTGTTGATAGTGATGGTATGAGCGGTGGACTGGCTCTTTTCTAGCATGAGTCATATGAGGTGGTCATCGTGGATAAAAATGAGCGTTACATTGATGATATTGTACGAGTCAATAGAGATGCCCAGCAGTGGAGGGTCACTTGTGTTTATGGGGAGCCAAGAGTGGAAAATAGACATGTCATGTGGACAAAATTACAGAATCTAAAAAATATAAATGACTTGCCATGGCTAGTAGTGGGCGATTTTAATGAGGCGATGTGGGACTTTGAACACATATCAGCGACTCCTAGCTGAAGTACAGATGATAGCTTTCAGGGATACTTTGGAAACTTGCGGCTTGGTAGATCTTGAATTTGAGGGTGTCCCATTCACTTATGATAATAAGAGATCAGGAGCAGGGAACGTGCGTGTACGCCTAGATAGAGCAGTTGCTACAAATGATTGGAGGAACCTATTCGCTTTCTCGTCAGTCACACATATCCCGTCACCTTGTTCTGATCATGTGGCTTTGGTGCTTAAAACTTCATCTGATGAGGGACCGACGGGACCAAAATACAGGAGATACGAACTATTTTGGGAGAGTGATGGAACACTACCAGAAGTTATAAAAAATGCTTGGGAGGCTGTAGGAGGTGTGCAAAACCTTGGCCAGTTGCGGGATGCCTTAACAAAAACAATGTTGTCGCTCAGGTCTTGGAGCAAAAAGGTTGGCCACGTCACCAGGGAACTTGCCAAGTCTAGAACACAATTGGAGGAACTTATGCACATGAATGCGGATCAGCAGGATATTCGGAAGGTAACATATAAGATGAATGAGTTGCTATACCAAGAGGAGATGATGTGGTTACAGAGGTCTAGGATTTCATGACTGTAGGAAGGCGACCGAAACACTAGATTTTTCCAAAGCAAGGCTATATGGAGGGCCAGGAAGAACAAAATACGTCAACTTACAGATAGCATTGGTGTAGTACACTTTGATTTTGCAGCGATGGGTGAGCTTGCAAATGAATACTTTCATGATGTTTTTGCTGCTGATCATTCACTTGATGCTGCACTGGTTCTTGATCTATTGGAGGCTACAATTTCGGCGGAGGATAATATCAAGCTTTGTGCCCCGTTCACAAATAAGGAAATTTTTGACGCTTTGTTTCAGATTGGGCCACTCAAAGCCCCGGGGCCGGATGGTTTCCCGGCCAGATTTTTCCAGCGTAATTGGATTACTGTTAATGACGATGTTACAGTTGCGGTTAAGGATTTCTTTTGAACGGGAATAATGCCCGATGGGGTAAACTCTACATCCATTGTTCTCATTCCCAAAATTGCTAACCCTGCTAAGATTTCTGATTACAGACCCATTAGCTTGTGTAATGTTATCTATAAAATCATTTCGAAGTGCTTGGTGAATCGGTTAAGGCCACTTTTGAGTGATTTAATTTCTCCGGAACAAAGTGCTTTTATCCCTGGTAGGATGATAACAGATAATGCTCTTGTTGCCTTTGAATGCATCCATTATATTAAACAGGAAAAGGATCCAACAAAAAGCTTATGTGCTTACAAGCTAGATTTGTCAAAAGCATATGATAGAGTGGATTGGGGTTTCTATTGGGGAACATATTAGAATTTTAAAATTTTCTACGGATCACCAAGATCAATCTATAGAGTCATCTAGCAACGAGGGAGAGGGGAGTGCATCTACATACCCTTGTAGATCGCGAGCGGAAGCGTTCAAGAGAACGGGGTTGATGGAGTCGTACTCTTCGTGATCCAAATCACCGATGACCAAGCGCCGAACGGACGGCACCTCCGCGTTCAACACACGTACGGTTGGGAAGATGTCTCCTCCTTCTTGATCCAGCAAGGGGAAGGAGAGGTTGATGGAGATCCAGCAGCACGACGGCGTGGTGGTGGAAGCAGCGGTGATCTCGGCAGGGCTTCGCCAAGCTCCAACGAGAAAGAGAGAGAGGTGTTACGAGGGGAGAGGGAGGAGCCAAGGGCTTGGGTGCAGCTGCCCTCCCTCCCCCACTATATATAGAGCCCCAAGGGGGGGGGCCCTAGGAGATGGGATCTCCAAGGAGGGGCGGCGGCCAAGGGGGACTTGCCCCCGAAGCCAAGTGGGGCGCCCCCCACCCCTAGGGTTTCCAACCCTAGGCGCAGGGGGAGGCCCATGGGGGGCGCACAAGCCCACCAGGGGCTGGTTCCCCTCCCACTTCAGCCCATGGGGCCCTCCGGGATAGGTGGCCCCACCCGATGGGCCCCCGGGACCCTTCCGGTGGTCCCGGTACAGTACCGATTACCCCCGAAACTTTCCCGATGGCCGAAACTGGACTTCCTATATATAAATCTTCACCTCCGGACCATTTCGGAACTCCTTGTGACGTCCGGGATCTCATCTGGGACTCCGAACAACTTTAGGGTTACCGCATACTAATATCTCTACAACCCTAGCGTCACCGAACCTTAAGTGTGTAGACCCTACGGGTTCGGGAGACACGCAGACATGACCGAGACGACTCTCCGGTCAATAACCAACAGCAGGATCTAGATACCCATGTTGGCTCCCACATGTTCCACGATGATCTCATCGGATGAACCACGATGTCAAGGATTCAATCAATCCTGTATTCAATTCCCTTTATCAATCGGTACGTTACATGCCCGAGATTCGATCGTCGGTATGCCAATACCTCGTTCAATCTCGTTACCGGCAAGTCACTTTACTCGTACCGTAATGCATGATCCCATGACCAAACACTTGGTCACATTGAGCTCATTGTGATGATGCATTACCGAGTGGGCCCAGAGATACCTCTCCGTCATACGGAGTGACAAATCCCAGTCTCGATCCGTGTCAACCCAACAGATACTTTCGGGGATACCTGTAGTATACCTTTATAGTCACCCAGTTATGTTGTGACGTTTGGTACACCCAAAGCACTCCTACGGCATCCGGGAGTTACACAATCTCATGGTCTAAGGAAATGATACTTGACATTGGAAAAGCTCTAGCAAACGAACTACACGATCTTGTGCTATGCTTAGGATTGGGTCTTGTCCATCACATCATTCTCCTAATGATGTGATCCCGTTATCAATGACATCCAATGTCCATAGTCAGGAAACCATGACTATCTATTGATCAACGAGCTGGTTAACTAGAGGCTCACTAGGGACATGTTATGGTCTATGTATTCACACATGTATTACGATTTCCGGATAACACAATTATAGCATGAACAACAGACAATTACCATGAACAAGAAAATATAATAATAACCATTTTATTATTGCCTCTAGGGCATATATCCAACAGTCTCCCACTTGCACTAGAGTCAATAATATAGTTACATTGTGATGAATCGAACACCCATAGAGTTCTGGTGTTGATCATGTTTTGCTCGCGGAAGAGGTTTAGTCAACGGATCTGTGACATTCAGATCCGTATGTACTTTGCAAATATCTATGTCTCCATCTTGAACATTTTCACGAATGGAGTTGAAGCGACGCTTGATGTGCCTGGTCTTCTTGTGAAACCTGGGCTCCTTGGTGTTGGGGAACGTAGTAATTTCAAAATTTTCCTACGCACACGCAAGATCATGGTGATGCATAGCAACGAGAGGGGAGAGTGTGATCTACGTACCCTTGTAGACTGATAGCGGAAGCGTTAGCACAACGCGGTTGATGTAGTCGTACGTATTCACGGCCCGACCGATCAAGCACCGAAACTACGACACCTCCGAGTTTTAGCACACGTTCAGCTCGATGACGATCCCCGGACTCCGATCTAGCAAAGTGTCGGGGAAGAGTTCCGTCAGCACGACGGCGTGGTGACGATCTTGATGTTTTACCATCGCAGGGCTTCGCCTAAGCACCGCTAAAATAATATCGAGGATTATGGTGGAAGGGGGCACCGCACACGGCTAAGAAAACGATCACGTGGATCAACTTGTGTGTCTATGGGGTGCCCCCTGCGCCCGTATAAAGGAGTGGAGGAGGGGAGGGCCGGCCCTCTCTATGGCGCGCCCTAAGGGAGTCCTACTCCCACCGGGAGTAGGATTCCCCCTTTCCTAGTCCAACTAGGAGTCCTTCCATGTAGTAGGAGTAGGAGACAAGGAAGGGGAAGAGGGAAGAGAAGGAAGGAGGGGGCGCAGCCCCTCCCCCTAGTCCAATTCGAACTAGGCCTTGGGGGGGCGCGCGGCCTGCCTCTCCCTCTCCCCTAAAGCCCAATAAGGCCCATATACTTCTTCTCCCGTATTCCCATAACTCCCCGGTACTCCGAAAAATACCCAAACCACTCGGCACCTTTCCGATGTCTGAATATAGTCGTCCAATATATCGATCTTTATGTCTCGATCATTTCGAGACTCCTCGTAATGTCCCCGATCTCATCCGGGACTCCGAACTCCTTCGGTACATCAAAACTCATAAACTCATAATATAACTGTCATCGAAACCTTAAGAGTGCGGACCCTACGGGTTCGAGAACAATGTAGACATGACCGAGACACGTCTCCGGTCAATAACCAATAGTGGAACCTGGATGCTCATATTGGCTCCCACATATTCTACGAAGATCTTTATCGGTCAGACCGCATAACAACATACGTTGTTCCCTTTGTCATCGGTATGTTACTTGCCCGAGATTCGATCGTTGGTATCTCAATACCTAGTTCAATCTCGTTACCGGCAAGTCTCTTTACTCATTCCGTAATACATCATCTCGCAACTAACTCATTAGTTGCAATGCTTGCAAGGCTTATGTGATGTGCATTACCGAGAGGGCCCAGAGATACCTCTCCGACAATCGGAGTGACAAATCCTAATCTCGAAATACGCCAACCCAACATGTACCTTTGGAGACACCTGTAGAGCTCCTTTATAATCACCCAGTTACGTTGTGACGTTTGGTAGCACACAAAGTGTTCCTCCGGTAAACGGAAGTTGCATAATCTCATAGTCATAGGAACATGTATAAGTCATGAAGAAAGCAATAGCAACATACTAAACGATGGAGTGCTAAGCTAACGGAATGGGTCAAGTCAATCACATCATTCTCCTAATGATGTGATCCCGTTAATCAAATAACAACTCTTTGTCTATGGTTAGGAAACATAACCATCTTTGATTAACGAGCTAAGTCAAGTAGAGGCATACTAGTGACACTCTGTTTGTCTATGTATTCACACATGTATTATGTTTCCGGTTAATACAATTCTAGCATGAATAATAAACATTTATCATGATATAAGGAAATAAATAATAACTTTATTATTGCCTCTAGGGCATATTTCCTTCAGTCTCCCACTTGCACTAGAGTCAATAATCTAGTTCACATCACCATGTGATTTAACATCAATAGTTCACATCTTTATGTGGTTAACACCCATAGTTCACATCGATATGTGAACCCAAAGGGTTTACTAGAGTCAGTAATCTAGTTCACATTCGCTATGATTAACACCCAAAGAGTACTAAGGTGTGATCATGTTTTGCTTGTGAGATAATTTTAGTCAACGGGTCTGTCACATATTCAGATCCGTAAGTATTTTGCAATTTTCTATGTCTACAATGCTCTGCACGGAGCTACTTTAGCTAATTGCTCCCACTTTCAATATGTATCCAGATGAAGACTAAGAGTCATCCGGATCAGTGCCAAAACTTGTATCGACGTAACCCTTTTACGACGAACCTTTTGTCACCTCCATAATCGAGAAACATATCCTTATTCCACTAAGGATAATTTTGACCGCTGTCCAGTGATCTACTCCTAGATCACTATTGTACTCCGTTGCCAAAATTAGTGTAGGGTATACAATAGGTCTGGTACACAGCATGGCATACTTTATAGAACCTATGCCCAAGGCATAGGGAATGACTTTCATTCTCATTCTATTTTCTGCCGTGGTCGGGCTTTGAGTCTTACTCAATTTCACACCTTGTAACACAGGCAAGAATTCTTTCTTTGACTGTTCCATTTTGAACTACTTCAAAATCTTGTCAAGGTATGTACTCATTGAAAAAAAACTTATCAAGCGTCTTGATCTATCTCTATAGATCTTGATGCTCAATATGTAAGTAGCTTCACCGAGGTTTTCTTTGAAAAAATCCTTTCAAACACTCCTTTATGCTTCGCAGAATAATTCTACATTATTTCCGATCAACAATATGTCATACACATATACTTATCAGAAATGTTGTAGTGCTCCCACTCACTTTCTTGTAAATACAGGCTTCACCGCAAGTCTGTATAAAACTATATGCTTTGATCAACTTATCAAAGCGTATATTCCAACTCCGAGATGCTTGCACCAGTCCATAGATGGATCGCTGGAGCTTGCATATTTTGTTAGCACCTTTAGGATTGACAAAACCTTCTGGTTGCATCATATACAACTCTTCTTTAAATCCATTAAGGAATGTAGTTTTGTTTATCCATTTGCCAGATTTCATAAAAATGCGGCAATTGCTAACAGTATTTGGACAAACTTAAGCATCGCTACGAGTGATAAAATTTCATCATAGTCAACACCTTGAACTTTGTCAAAAACCTTTTCCGACAAGTCTAGCTTTGTAGATAGTAACACTACTATCAGCGTCCGTCTTCCTCTTGAAGATCCATTTATTTTCTATGGCTTGCCGATCATCGGGCAAATCCATCAAAGTCCATACTTTGTTCTCATACATGGATCATATCTCAGATTTCATGGCCTCAAACCATTTCGCGGAATCTGGGCTCATCATCACTTCCTCATAGTTCGCAAGTTCGTCATGGTCTAGTAACATGACTTCCAGAACAGGATTACCGTACCACTCTGGTGCAGATCTCACTCTGGTTTACCTATGAGATTCGGTAGTAACTTGATCTGAAGTTACATGATCATCATCATTAGCTTCCTCACTAATTGGTGTAGTAGTCACAAGAACAGATTTCTGTGATGAACTACTTTCCAATAAGGGAGAAGGTACAATTACCTTATCAAGTTTTCTACTTTCCTCCCACTCACTTCTTTCGAGAGAAACTCCTTCTCTAGAAAGGATCCATTCTTAGCAACGAATGTATTGCCTTCAGATCTGTGATAGAAGGTGTACCCAACAGTCTCCTTTGGGTATCCTATGAAGACATATTTCTCCGATTTGGGTTTGAGCTTATCAGGACGAAACTTTTTCACATAAGCATCACAACCCAAAACTTTAAGAAACGACAACTTTGGTTTCTTGCCAAACCACAGTTCATATTGTGTCATCTCAACGGACTTAGATGGTGCCCCTTTTTAACGTGAATGCAGCTGTCTCTAATGCATGATCCCAAAACGATATTGGTAAATCAGTAAGGAACATCATAGATTGTACTATATCCAATAAAGTACGGTTATGACGTTCGGACACACCATTATGCTGTGGTGTTCCAGGTGGCATGAGTTTGTGAAACTATTCCACATTGTTTTAATTGAAGACTAAACTCGTAACTCAAATATTCGTCTCTGCGATCAGATCGTAGAAACTTTATTTTCTTGTCACGATGATTTTCCACTTCACTCTGAAATACTTTGAACTTTTCAGACTTATGTTTCAGCAAGTAGATATACTCATATATGCTTAAATCATCTGTGAAGGTCAGAAAATAATGATACTTGTCATGAGCTTTAATATTCATCAGACCACATACATCAGTATGTATGATTTCCAACAAATCTGTTCCTCGCTCCATTGTTCCGGAGAACGGAGTCTTTAGTCATCTTTCCCATAAGGCATGGTTCGCAAACACCAAGTGATTCATAATCAAGTGATTCCAAAACCCCATCAGCATGGAGTTTCTTCATGCACTTTACACCAATATGACCTAAACGGCAGTGCCACAAATAAGTTGCACTATCATTATTAACTTTGCATCTTTTGGTTTGAATATTATGAATATGTGTATCACTACGATCGAGATCCAATGAACCATTTTCATTGGGTGTGTAACCATATAAGGTTTTATTCATGTAAATAGAACAACAATTTATTCTCTTACTTAAATGAATAACCGTATTACAATGAACATGATCAAATCATATTCATGCTCAACGGAAACACCAAATAACACTTATTTAGGTTCAACACTAATCCCAAAGTATAGGGAGTGTGCGATGATGATCATATCAATATTGGAACCACTTCCAACACACATCGTCACTTCACCCTTAACTAGTCTCTGTTTATTCTGCAACTCCCATTTCGAGTTACTAATCTTAGCAACTGAACTAGTATCTAATACTGAGGGGTTGCTATAAACACTAGTAAAGTACACATCAATAAACATGTATATCAAATATACTTATGTTTACTTTGCCATCCTTCTTATCCGCCAATCACTTGGGGTAGTTCCGCTTCCAGTGACCAGTCCCTTTGCAGTAGAAGCACTTAGTCTCAGGCTTAGGACCAGACTTGGGCTTCTTCACTTGAGCAGCAACTTGCTTGCTGTTTTTCTTGAAGTTCCCCTTTTTCCTTTTGCCCTTTTCTTGAAACTAGTGATCTTGTCAACCATCAACACTTGATGCTCTTTCTTGATTTCTACCTTCATCAATTTCATCATCATGAAAAGCTCGGGAGTCGTTTTCGTCATCCCTTGCATACTATAGTTCATCACAAAGTTCTACTAACTTGGTGATGGTGACTAGAGAATTCTGTCAATCACTATCTTATCTGGAAGATTAACTCCCACTTGATTCAAGCGATTGTAGTACCCAGACAATCTGAGCACATGCTCACTAGTTGAGCGATTCTCCTCCATCTTTTAGCTATAGAACTTGTTGGAGACTTCATATCTCTCAACTCGGGTATTTTCTTGAAATATTAACTTCAATTCCTGGAACATCTCATATGGTCCATGACGTTCAAAACGTCTTTGAAGTCCCGATTCTAAGTCGTTAAGCATGGTGCACTAAACTATCAAGTAGTCATCGTATTTAGCTAGCCAAACGTTCATAACGTCTGCATCTGCTCCTGCAATAGGTCTGTCACCTAGCGGTGCATCAAGGACATAATTCTTCTGTGCAGCAATGAGGATAAACCTCAGATCACGGATCCAATCCGCATCATTGCTACTAACATCTTTCAACTTAATTTTCTCTAGGAACATATCAAAAATAAAACAGGGAGCTAAGTGCGAGCTATTGATCTTCAACATAGATATACTAATACTACCAGGACTAAGTTCATGATAAATTTAAGTTCAATTAAAGAACTCCCACTTAGACAGACATCTCTCTAGTCATCTAAGTGATCACGTGATCCAAATCAACTAAACCATGTCCGATCATCACGTGAGATGGAGTAGTTTCATTGGTGAACATCACTATGTTGATCATATCTACTATATGATTCACGCTCGACCTTTCGGTCTCCGTGTTCCGAGGCCATATCTGTATATGCTAGGCTCGTCAAGTTTAACCTGAGTATTCCGCATGTGCAACTGTTTTGCACCCGTTGTATTTGAAAGTAGAGCCTATCACACCCGATCATCACGTGGTGTCTCAGCACGAAGAACTTTCGCAACGGTGCATACTCAGGGAGAACACTTCTTGATAATTAGTGAGAGATCATCTTAAAATGCTACCGTCAAACTAAGCAAAATAAGATGTATAAAAGATAAACATCATATGCAATCAAAATATGTGACATGATATGGCCATCATCATCTTGCGCCTTTGATTTCCATCTCCAAAGTACTGTCATGATCTCTATAGTCACCGGCATGACACCATGATCTCCATCATCTTGATCTATATCAATGTGTCGTCACGTGGTCGTCTCGCCAACAATTGCTCTTGCAACTATTGCTATCGCATAGCGATAAAGTAAAGCAATTATTGGGCGCTTGCATCTTATGCAATAGAGAGACAACCATAAGGATTTTGCCAGTTGCCGATAACTTCAACAAAACATGATCATCTCATACAACAACTTATATCTCATCACGTCTTGACCATATCACATCACAACATGCCCTGCAAAAACAAGTTAGACGTCCTCTACTTTGTTGTTGCAAGTTTTACGTGGCTACTACGGGCTTAGCAAGAATCGTTCTTACCTACGCATCAAAAACCACAACGATAGTTTGTAAAGTTGGTGATGTTTTAACCTTCGCAAGGACCGGGCGTAGCCACACTCGGTTCAACTAAAGTGGGAGAAACTGACACCCACCAGCCACCTGTGTGCAAAGCACGTCGGTAGAACCAGTCTCGCGTAAGCGTACGCGTAATGTCGGTCCGGGCCGCTTCATCCAACAATATCGCCGAACCAAAGTATGACATGCTGGTAAACAGTATGACTTATATCGCCCATAACTCACTTGTGTTCTACTCGTGCATATAACATCAACACATAAAACCTAGGCTCTGATACCACTGTTGGGGAACGTAGTAATTTCAAAATTTTCCTACGCACACGCAAGATCATGCTGATGCATAGCAACGAGAGGGGAGAGTGTGATCTACGTACCCTTGTAGACCGACAGCGGAAGCGTTAGCACAACGCGGTTGATGTAGTCGTGCGCCTTCACGGCCCGACCGATCAAGCACCGAAACTATGGCACCTCCGAGTTTTAGCACACGTTCAGCTCGATGACGATCCCCGGACTCCGATCCAGCAAAGTGTCGGGGAAGAGTCCCGTCAGCACGACGGCGTGGTGACGATCTTGATGTTCTACCGTCGCAGGGCTTCGCCTAAGCACCGCTACAATATTATCGAGGATTATGGTGGAAGGGAGCACCGCACACGGCTAAGAAAACGATCACGTGGATAAACTTGTGTGTCTATGGGGTGCCCCCTGCCCCCGTAGATAAAGGAGTGGAGGAGGGGAGGGTCGGCCCTCTCTATGGCGCGCCCTAGGGGAGTCTTACTCCCATCGGGAGTAGGATTCCCCCTTTCCTAGTCCAACTAGGAGTCCTTCCATGTAGTAGGACTAGGAGACAAGGAAGGGGAAGAGGGAAGAGAAGGAAGGAGGGGGCGCAGCCCCTCCCCCTAGTCCAATTCATACTAGGCCTTGGGGGGCGCGCGGCCTGCCTCTCCCTCTCCCCTAAAGCCCAATAAGGCCCATATACTTCTTCTCGCGTATTCCCGTAACTCCCCGGTACTCCGAAAAATACCCGAACCACTCGGAACCTTTCCGATGTCCGAATATAGTCATCCAATATATCGATCTTTACGTCTCAACCATTCCGAGACACCTTGTAATGTCCCCGATCTCATCCGGGACTCCGAGCTCCTTCCGTACATCAAAACTCATAAACTCATAATATAACTGTCATCGAAACCTTAAGCGTGCGGACCCTACGTGTTCGAGAACAATGTAGACATGACCGAGACACGTCTCCGGTCAATAACCAATAGCGGAACCTGGATGCTCATATTGGCTCCCACATATTCTACGAAGATCTTTATCGGTCAGACCGCATAACAATATACGTTGTTCCCTTTGTCATCGGTATGTTACTTGCCCGAGATTCGATCGTCGGTATCTCAATACCTAGTTCAATCTTGTTACCGGCAAGTCTCTTTACTCGTTCCGTAATACATCATCTCGCAAATAACTCATTAGCTGCAATGCTTGCAAGGCTTATGTGATGTGCATTACCGAGAGGGCCCAGAGATACCTCTCCGACAATCGGAGTGACAAATCCTAATCTCGAAATATGTCAACCCAACATGTACCTTTGGAGACACCTATGGAGCTCCTTTATAATCACCCAGTTACGTTGTGACATTTGGTAGCACACAAAGTGTTCCTCCGGTAAACGGGAGTTGCATAATCTCAAAGTCATAGGAACATGTATAAGTCATGAAGAAAGCAATAGCAACATACTAAACGATCGAGTGCTAAGCTAACGGAATGGGTCAAGTCAATCACATCATTCTCCTAATGATGTGATCCCGTTAATCAAATAACAACTCTTTGTCTATGGTTAGGAAACATAACCATCTTTGATTAACGAGCTAGTCAAGTAGAGGCATACTAGTGACACTCTGTTTGTCTATGTATTCACACATGTATTATGTTTCCGGTTAATACAATTCTAGCATGAATAATAAACATTTATCATGAAATAAGGAAATAAATAATAACTTTATTATTGCCTCTAGGGCATATTTCCTTCATTGGCAAGGGCAATAGCTCCAGTGTTGTCACAGAAGAGAGTGATCGGCCCCGACGCATTGGGTATGACTCCTAGGTCGGTGATGAACTCCTTCATCCAGATTGCTTCATGCGCTGCCTCCGAGGCTGCCGTGTACTCCACTTCACATGTAGATCCCGCCACGACGCTTTGCTTGCAACTGCACCAGCTTACTGCCCCACCATTCAAAATATACACATATCCGGTTTGTGACTTGGAGTCATCCAGATCCGTGTCGAAGCTAGCGTCAATGTAACCCTTTACGATGAGCTCCTCGTCACCTCCATATACGAGAAATATATCCTTAGTCCTCTTCAGGTACTTCAGGATGTTCTTGATCGCTGTCCAGTGTTCCATGCCGGGATTACTTTGGTACCTTCCTACCAAACTCACGGCAAGGTTTACATCAGGTTTGGTACACAACATGGCATACATGATAGACCCTATGGCTGAGGCATAGGGGACGACACTCATCTTTTCTCTATCTTCTGCCATGGTCGGACATTGAGCTGAGCTCAATTTCACACCTTGCAACACAGGCAAGAACCCCTTCTTGGACTGATCCATATTGAACTTCTTCAATATCTTATCAAGGTATGTGCTTTGTGAAAGACCTATGAGGCGTCTCGATCTATCTCTATAGATCTTGATGCCTAATATGTAAGCAGCTTCTCCAAGGTCCTTCATTGAAAAACACTTATTCAAGTAGGCCTTAATACTGTCCAAAAGTTCTATATCATTTCCCATCAAAAGTATGTCATCCACATATAATATGAGAAATGCTACAGAGCTCCCACTCACTTTCTTGTAAACGCAGGCTTCTCCATAAGTCTGCATAAACCCAAACGCTTTGATCATTTCATTAAAGCGAATGTTCTAACTCCGAGATGCTTGCACCAGCCCATAGATGGACCGCTGGAGCTTGCATACCTTGTTAGCATTCTTAGGATCGACAAAACCTTCCGGCTGCATCATATACAATTCTTCCTTAAGAAAGCCGTTAAGCAAAGCCGTTTTGACATCCATTTGCCATATCTCATAATCATAGTATGCGACAATTGCTAACATGATTCAGACGGACTTCAGCTTCGCTACGGGTGAGAAGGTCTCCTCGTAGTCAACCCCTTGAACTTGTCGATAACCCTTAGCGACAAGTCGAGCCTTATAGATGGTAACATTACCATCCGCGTCCGTCTTCTTCTTAAAGATCCATTTATTCGCTATCGCTCGCCGATCATCGGGAAAGTCTGTCAAAGTCCATACTTTGTTTTCATACATGGATCCTATCTCGGATTGCATGGCTTCAAGCCATTTGTTGGAATCTGGGCCCGCCATTGCTTCTTCATAGCTCGAAGGTTCACCGTTGTCTAACAACATGATTTCTAGGACAGGGTTGCCATACCATTCTGGTGTGGAACGTGTCCTTGTGGACCTTCGAAGTTCAGTAGCAACTTGATCCGAAGTACCTTGATCATTATCATTAACTTCCTCTCTAGTCGGTGCAGGCACCACAGGAACATCTTCCTGAGCTGCGCTACTTTCCGGTTCAAGAGGCAGTACTTCATCGAGTTCTACTTTCCTCCCACTTACTTCTCTCGAGAGAAACTCTTTCTCTAGAAAGGAACCATTCTTGGCAACAAAGATCTTGCCTTCGGATCTGAGGTAGAAGGTATACCCAATGGTTTCCTTATAGTATACTATGAAGACGCATTTTTCCGACTTGGGTTCGAGCTTTTCAGGTTGAAGATTCTTGACATAAGCATCGCATCCCCAAACTTTTAGAAACGACAACTTAGGTTTCTTCCCAAACCATAATGTATACGGTGTCATCTCAGCGGATTTAGACGGTGCCCTATTTAAAGTGCATGTAGCTGTCTCTAGAGCGTATCCCCAAAATGATAGCGGTAAATCAGTGAGTGACATCATAGATCGCACCATATCCAATAGTGCGATTACGACGTTCGGACACACCGTTACGCTGAGGTGTTCCAGGCGGCGTGAGTTGTGAAACAATTCCACATTTCCTTAAGTGCGTACCAAATTCGTGACTTAAATATTCTCCCCCACGATCTGATCATAAGAATTTTATCTTTCGGTCACGTTGATTCTCTACCTCATTCTGAAATTCCTTGAACTTTTCAAAGGTCTTAGACTTGTGTTTCATCAAATAGACATACCCATATCTACTTAAGTCATCAGTGAGAGTGAGAACATAACGATAGTCACCGCAAGCCTCAACGCTCATTGGACCGCACATCAGTATGTATAATTTCCAACAAGTTGGTTGCTCGCTCCATTGTTCCGGAGAACGGAGTCTTGGTCATTTTACCCATGAGGCATGGTTCGCACGTGTCAAATGGTTCGAAATCAAGAGACTCCAAAAGTCCATCTGTATGGAGCTTCTTCATGCGTTTGACAGCGATGTGACCAAGGCGGCAGTGCCATAGATATGTGGGACTATTATTATCAATCTTACATCTTTTGGTATTCACACTATGAATATGTGTAACATCACGTTCGAGATTCATTAAGAATAAACCATTGACCAGCGGAGCATGACCATAAAACATATCTCTCATATAAATAGAACAACCATTATTCTCGGATTTAAATGAGTAGCCATCTCGTATTAAACGAGATCCAGATACAATGTTCATGCTCAAAGCTGGCACTAAATAACAATTATTGAGGTTTAAAACTGATCCTGTAGATAAATGTAGAGGTAGCGTGCCGACGGCGATCACATCGACCTTGGAACCATTCCCGACGCGCATCGTCACCTCGTCCTTCGCCAGTCTCCGCTTATTCCGTGGCTCCTGTTTTGAGTTAAAAATGTGAGCAACCGCACCGGTATCAAATACCCAGGAGCTACTACGAGTACTGGTAAGGTACACATCAATTACATGTATATCACATATACCTTTAGTGTTGTCGGCCTTCTTGTCCGCTAAGTATTTGGGGCAGTTCCGCTTCCAGTGTCCCTTTCCCTTGCAATAAAAGCACTCAGTCTCAGGTTTGGGTCCATTCTTTGACTTCTTCCCGGCAACTGGTTTACCGGGCGCGGCAACTCCCTTGCCGTCCTTCTTGAACTTCTTCTTACCCTTACCTTTCTTGAAACTAGTGGTTTTATTGATCATCAACACTTGATGTTCCTTTTTGATTTCCACCTCTGCTGATTTCAGCATTGAAAATACTTCAGGAATAGTTTTCACCATCCCCTGCATATTGTAGTTCATCACAAAGCTCTTGTAGCTAGGTGGGAGCGACTGAAGGATTCTGTCAATGACCGCCTCGTCCGGGAGGTTGATGTCCAGCTGGGACAAGCGGTTGTGCAACCCAGACATTTTGAGTATGTGCTCACTGACAGAACTATTTTCCTCCATCTTACAACTGTAGAACTTGTCGGAGACTTCATATCTCTCGACCTGGGCATGAGCTTGGAAAACCATTTTCAGCTCTTCGAACATCTCATATGCTCCGTGTTGCTCAAAATGCTTTTGGAGCCCCGGTTCTAAGCTGTAAAGCATGCCGCACTGAACGAGGGAGTAATCATCAGCACGTGACTGCCAAGCATTCATAACTTCTTGGTTCTCTGGGATGGGTGCTTGACCTAGCGGTGCTTCTAGGACATATGCTTTCTTGGCAGCTATGAGGATGATCCTCAGGTTCCGGACCCAGTCCGTATAGTTGCTGCCATCATCTTTCAGCTTGGTTTTCTCTAGGAACGCATTGAAGTTGAGGTTGACATGAGCGTTGGCCATTTGATCTACAAGACATTTTGCAAAGGTTTTTAGACTAAGTTCATGATAATTAAGTTCATCTAATCAAATTATTTAATGAACTCCCACACAGACAGACATCCCTCTTGTCATCTAAGTGATACATGATCCGAGTCAACTAGGCCGTGTCCGATCATCACGTGAGACGGACTAGTCATCATCGGTGAACATCTTCATGTTGATTGTATCTTCTATACGACTCATGTTCGACCTTTCGGTCTTCCGTGTTTCGAGGCCATGTCTGTACATGCTAGGCTCGTCAAGTCAACCTAAGTGTATTGCGTGTGTAAATCTGGCTTACACCCGTTGTATTCGAACGTTAGAATCTATCACACCCGATCATCACATGGTGCTTCGAAACAACGAACCTTCGCAATGGTGCACAGTTAGGGGGAACACTTTCTTGAAACTATTGTGAGGGATCATCTTATTTACTACCATCGTTCTAAGCAAATAAGAAGGAAATGCATGATAAAC
Source organism: Triticum urartu (assembly GCF_003073215.2). Taxonomy (NCBI): domain Eukaryota; kingdom Viridiplantae; phylum Streptophyta; class Magnoliopsida; order Poales; family Poaceae; genus Triticum; species Triticum urartu. The sequence goes on from NC_053026.1 coordinate 481,480,549, forward strand.
ATCACATGCAATCAATTTTGCTCCTTTTGATCTCCATCTTCGGGGCGCCATGATCATCATCGTCACCGGAATGACACCATGATCTCCATCATCATGATCTCCATCATCGTGTCTTCATGAAGTTGTCTCGTCATCTATTACTTCTACTACTATGGCTAACGGTTTAGCAATAAAGTAAAGTAATTACATGATGTTTATGTTGACACGCAGGTCATAAATAAATTAAGACAACTCCTATGGCTCCTGCCGGTTGTCATACTCATCGACATGAAAGTCGTGATTCCTATTACAAGAACATGATCAATCTCATACATCACATATATCATTCATCACATCCTTTTGGCCATATCACATCACATGGCACATGCTGCAAAAACAAGTTAGACGTCCTCTAATTGTTGTTGCAAGTTTTTACGTGGCTGCTATAGGTTTCTAGCAAGAACGTTTCTTACCTACGCCAAAACCACAACGTGATATGCCAATTTCTATTTACCCTTCATAAGGACCCTTTTCATCGAATCCGATCCGACTAAAGTGGGAGAGACAGACACCCGCTAGCCACCTTATGCAACTAGTGCATGTCAGTCGGTGGAACCAGTCTCACGTAAGCGTACGTGTAAGGTCGGTCCGGGCCGCTTCATCCCACGATGCTGCCGAATCAAGATAAGACTAGTAACGACAAGTAAATTGACAAAATCAACGCCCACAACAACTTGTGTTCTACTCATGCATAGAAACTACGCATAGACCTAGCTCATGATGCCACTGTTGGGGAACGTAGCAGAATTTTAAAATTTTCTACGCATCACCAAGATCAATCTATGGAGTCATCTAGCAACGAGGGAGAGGGGAGTGCATCTACATACCCTTGTAGATCGCGAGCGGAAGCGTTCAAGATAACGGGGTTGATGGAGTCGTACTCGTCGTGATCCAAATCACTGATGACCAAGCGCCGAACGGAAGGCACCTCCGTGTTTAACACACGTACGGTTGGGAAGACGTCTCCTTCTTCTTGATCCAGCAAGGGGAAGGAGAGGTTGATGGAGATCCAGCAGCACGACGGCGTGGTGGTGGAAGCAGCGGTGATCTCGGCAGGGCTTCGCCAAGCTCCAACGAGAGAGAGAGAGAGAGGTGTTACGAGGGGAGAGGGAGGCGCCAAGGGCTTGGGTGCGGCTGCCCTCCCTCCCCCACTATATATAGGGCCCCAAGGGGGGCGCCGGCCCTAGGAGATGGGATCTCCAAGGGGGGGCGGCGGCCAAGGGGGACTTGCCCCCCAAGCCAAGTGGGGCGCCCCCCACCCCTAGGGTTTCCAACCCTAGGCGCAGGGGGAGCCCATGGGGGGCGCACCAGCCCACCAGGGGCTGGTTCCCCTCCCACTTCAGCCCATGGGGCCCTCCGGGATAGGTGGCCCCACCCGGTGGACCCCCGGGACCCTTCCGGTGGTCCTGATACAATACCGATTACCCCCAAAACTTTCCCGATGACCGAAACTGGACTTCCTATATATAAATCTTCACCTCCGGACCATTACGGAACTCCTCGTGACGTCCGGGATCTCATCCGGGACTCCGAACAACTTTCAGGTTACCGCATACTAATATCTCTACAACCCTAGCGTCACCGAACCTTAAGTGTGTAGACCCTATGGGTTCGGGAGACACGCAGACATGACCAAGACGACTCTCCAGTCAATAACCAACAGCGGGATCTGGATACCCATGTTGGCTCCCACATGTTCCACGATGATCTCATCAGATGAACCACGATGTCAAGGATTCAATCAATCCCGTATTCAATTCCCTTTGTCAATCGGTACATTACTTGCCTGAGATTCGATCGTCGGTATCCCAATACCTCATTCAATCTCATTACCGGCAAGTCACTTTATTCGTACCATAATGCATGATCCCGTGACCACTTGGTCACATTGATCTCATTGTGATGATGCATTACTGAGTGGGCCCAGAGATACCTCTCCGTCATACGGAGTGACAAATCCCAGTCTCGATCCGTGTCAACCCAATAGATACTTTCGGGGATACCTGTAGTATACCTTTATAGTCACCCAGTTACATTGTGACGTTTGGTACACCCAAAGCACTCCTACGGCATCTGAGAGTTACACGATCTCATGGTCTAAGGAAATGATACTTGATATTGGAAAAGCTCTAGCAAACGAACTACACGATCTTGTGCTATGCTTAGGATTGGGTCATGTCCATCACATCATTCTCCTAATGATGTGATCCCGTTATCAATGACATCCAATGTCCATAGTTAGGAAACCATGACTATCTATTGATCAACAAGCTAGTTAACTAGAGGCTCACTAGGGACATGTTATGGTCTATGTATTCACACATGTATTACGATTTCCGGATAACACAATTATAGCATGAACAATAGACAATTACCATGAACAAGGAAATATAATAATAACCATTTTATTATTGCCTCTAGGGCATATTTCCAACAGTTTCTTGAGGCGGGTGATGCAAAAGAAGGGTTTCTCTCAGCGATGGATTGATTGGGTTATGACGTGTGTCATATCGGTGAGGTATTCTGTAAAATTAAATGGGACTCTCTTGGATTCATTTGCACCAATGCGTGGGCTTCGGCAAGGTGACCCTCTATCTCCATTCTTATTTCTTCTGTTTGCGGATGGCTTGTCAGCAATTTTAAAGAATAAAGTTACCTTGGGTGAGATTACTCCTGTCAAAGTCTGTAGAAGGGCTTCGGATATTTCCCATTTGCTATTTTTTGAGGCCTCTAGTGCCCAAGCGGAGAGTGTGAAGACTGCCCTAGAGTTGTATGGATCTGCCACTGGCCAAAGCTTGAACTATAGTAAATGTTCTATATTTTTTGGTGCTGCTTGCCCGGCGACAACACAGGAGCAAGTAAGAGATGTGTTGGGAGTTACAAGCTTGGTGTTTGAGGAAAAATACTTGGGCCTCCTCTTGGGGAACGTAGTAATTTCAAAAAAATTCCTAAGCACACGCAAGATCATGGTGATGCATAGCAACGAGAGGGGAGAGTGTTGTCCATGTACCCTCATAGACCGAAAGCGGAAGCATTATAACAACGCGGTTGATGTAGTCGTACGTCTTCACGGCCCGACCGATCAAGCACCGAAACTACAGCACCTCCGAGTTTTTGCACGCGTTCAGCTCGATGACGATCCCCCGACTCCGATCCAGCAAAGTGCCGGGGATGAGTTCCGTCAGCACGACGGCGTGGTGACGATCTTGATGTTCTACCATCGCAGGGCTTCGCCTAAGCACCGCTACAATATTATCGAGGATTATGGTGGAGGGGGCACCGCACACGGCTAAGAGATCAATGATCAATTGTTGTATGTCTGGGGTGCCCCCCTGCCCCATATATAAAGGAGTGGAGGAGGGGCCGGCCGAGGAGGGTGGCGCGCCCAAGGGGGGATTCCAACTCCCACCAGGAGTAGGACTCCCCTTTTTCCTATTAGGAGTAGGAGAGGGAAGGAAGAGGAAGGAGGGAGGAAGGAAAGGGGGGCCGGCCACCCTCCCAATTCGGATTGGGCTTGGGGGGCGCGCCCCCTCCCTTGCTCCTTTCCCCTCCTTTCCACTAAGGCCCAATAAGGCCCACATACCTCCCGGGGTTTTCTGATAACCTCCCGGTGATCCGGTATTTTCCCAATCTCACCCGGAACCTTTCCGGTGTCCAAATATAGTCGTCCAATATATCGATATTTATGTCTCGACCATTTCGAGACTCCTCGTCAAGTCCGTGATCATATCCGGGACTCCGAACAACCTTCGGTACATCAAAATATATAAACTCATAATGAAACTGTCATCGTAATGTTAAGCGTGCGGACCGTACGGGTTCGAGAACAATGCAGACATGACCGAGACACGTTTCCGGTCAATAACCAATAGCGGAACCTGGATGCTCATATTGGCTCCTACATATTTTACGAAGATCTTTATCGGTCAGACCGCATAACAACATACGTTGTTCCCTTTGTCATCGGTATGTTACTTGCCCGAGATTCGATCGTTGGTATCTCAATACCTAGTTCAATCTCGTTACCGGCAAGTCTCTTTACTCGTTCCGTAATACATCATCTCGCAACTAACTCATTAGTTGCAATGCTTGCAAGGCTTATGTGATGTGCATTACCGAGAGGGCCCAGAGATACCTCTCCGACAATCGGAGCGACAAATCCTAATCTCGAAATATGCCAACCCAACATGTACCTTTGGAGACACCTGTAGAGCACCTTTATAATCACCCAGTTACGTTGTGACGTTTGGTAGCACACAAAGTGTTCCTCCGGTAAATGGGAGTTGCATAATCTCATAGTCATAGGAACATGTATAAGTCATGAAGAAAGCAATAGCAACATACTAAACGATCAGGTGCTAAGCTAATAGAATGGGTCATGTCAATCACATCATTCTCCTAATGATGTGATCCCGTTAATCAAATGACAACTCATGTCTATGGTTAGGAAACATAACCATCTTCGATTAATGAGCTAGTCAAGTAGAGGCATACTAGTGACACTTTGTTTGTCTATGTATTCACACAAGTATTACGTTTCCGGTTAATACAATTCTAGCATGAATAATAAACATTTATCATGATATAAGGAAATAAATAATAACTTTATTATTGCCTCTAGGGCATATTTCCTTTAGTCTCCCACTTGCACTAGAGTCAATAATCTAGATTACACAGTAATGATTCTAACACCCATGGAGCCTTGGTGTTGATCATGTTTTGCTCATGGAAGAGGCTTAGTCAATGGGTCTGCTACATTCAGATCCGTATGTATCTTGCAAATCTCTATGTCTCCCACCTGGACTAGATCCCGGATGGAATTGAAGCGTCTCTTGATGTGCTTGGTTCTCTTGTGAAATCTGGATTCCTTTGCCAAGGCAATTGCACCAGTATTGTCACAAAAGATTTTCATTGGACCCGATGCACTAGGTATGACACCTAGATCGGATATGAACTCCTTCATCCAGACTCCTTCGTTTGTTGCTTCCGAAGCAGCTATGTACTCCGCTTCACATGTAGATCCCGCCACGACGCTTTGTTTAGAACTGCACCAACTGACAGCTCCACCGTTTAATGCAAATACGTATCCGGTTTGCGATTTAGAATCGTCCGGATCAGTGTCAAAGCTTGCATCAATGTAACCATTTACGATGAGCTCTTTGTCACCTCCATATACGAGAAACATATCCTTAGTCCTTTTCAGGTATTTCAGGATGTTCTTGACCACTGTCTAGTGATCCACTCCTGGATTACTTTGGTACCTCCCTGCTAGACTTATAGCAAGGCACACATCAGGTCTGGTACACAGCATTGCATACATGATAGAGCCTATGGCTGAAGCATAGGGAACATCTTTCATTTTCTCTCTATCTTCTGCAGTGGTCGGGCATTGAGTCTTACTCAACTTCACACCTTGTAACACACACAAGAATCCTTTCTTTGCCTGATCCATTTTGAACTTCTTCAAAACTTTGTCAAGGTATGTGCTTTGTGAAAGTCCAATTAAGCATCTTGATCTATCTCTATAGATCTTAATGCCCAATATGTAAGTAGCTTCACCGAGGTCTTTCATTGAAAAACTCTTATTCATGTATCCCTTTATGCTATCCAGAAATTCTATATCATTTCCGATTAGCAATATGTCATCCACATATAATATCAGAAATGCTATAGAGCTCCCACTCACTTTCTTGTAAATACAGGCTTCTCCAAAAGTCTGTACAAAACCAAATGCTTTGATCACACTATCAAAGCGTTTATTCCAACTCCGAGATGCTTGCACCAGTCCATAAATGGATCGCCGGAGCTTGCACACTTTGTTAGCTACCTTTGGATTGACAAAACCTTCCGGCTGCATCATATACAACTCTTCTTCCAGAAATCCATTCAGGAATGCAGTTTTGACATCCATCTGCCAAATTTCATAATCATAAAATGCGGCAATTGCTAACATGATTCGGACAGACTTAAGCATTGCTACGGGTGAGAAGGTCTCATCGTAGACAATCCCTTGAACTTGTCGAAAACCTTTTGCGACAAGTCGAGCTTTGTAGACAGTAACATTACCGTCAGCGTCAGTCTTCTTCTTGAAGATCCATTTATTTTCAATTGCTTGTCGATCATTGGGCAAGTCAACCAAAGTCCACACTTTGTTCTCATACATGGATCCCATCTCAGATTTCATGGCTTAACGCCATTTTGCGGAATCTGGGCTCACCGTTGCTTCTTCATAGTTCGTAGGTTCATCATGATCTAGTAGCATGACTTCTAGAACAGGATTACCGTACCACTCTGGTGCGGATGTTACTCTGGTTGATCTACGAGGTTCAGTAGTAACTTGTTCTGAAGTTTCATGATCATCATTAGCTTCCTCACTAATTGGTGTAGGTGTCACAGAAACCGGTTTCTGTGATGTACTACTTTCCAATAAGGGAGCAGGTACAGTTACCTCATCAAGTTCTACTTTCCTCCCACTCACTTCTTTCGAGAGAAACTCCTTCTCTAGAAAGGATCCATTCTTAGCAACAAATGTCTTGCCTTCGGATCTGTGATAGAAGGTGTACCCAACAATCTCCTTCAGGTATCCTATGAAGACACATTTCTCCGATTTGGGTTCGAGCTTATCAGGTTGAAGCTTTTTCACATAAGCATCGCAGCCCCAAACTTTCAGAAACGACAACTTTGGTTTCTTGCCAAACCATAATTCATAAGGCGTCGTCTCAACGGATTTTGATGGTGCCCTATTTAACGTGAATGCGGCCGTCTCTAAAGCATAACCCCAAAACGATAGCGGTAAATCTGTAAGAGACATCATAGATCGCACCATATCAAGTAAAGTACGATTACGACGTTCGGACACACCATTACACTGTGGTGTTCCGGGTGGCGTGAGTTGCGAAACTATTCCGCATTGTTTCAAATGTAAACCAAACTCGTAACTCAAATATTCTCCTCCACGATCAGATCGTAGAAAATTTATTTTCTTGTTACGATGATTTTCAACTTCACACTGAAATTCTTTGAACTTTTCAAATGTTTCAGACTTATGTTTCATTAAGTAGATATACCCATATCTGCTTAAATCATCTGTGAAGGCGAGAAAATAACGATATCCGCCACGAGCTTCAACATTCATTGGACCACATACATCTGTATGTATGATTTCCAACAAATCTGTTGCTCTCTCCATAGTACCGGAGAACGGCGTTTTAGTCATCTTGCCCATGAGGCACAGTTCGCAAGCACCAAGTGATTCATAATCAAGTGGTTCCAAAAGTCCATCAGTATGGAGTTTCTTCATGCGCTTTACACCGATATGACCTAAACGGCAGTGCCACAAATAAGTTGCACTATCATTATCAACTCTGCATCTTTTGGCTTCAACATTATGAATATGTGTATCACTACTATCGAGATTCATCAAAAATAGACCACTCTTCAAGGGTGCATGACCATAAAAGATATTACTCATATAAATAGAACAACCATTATTCTCTGATTTAAATGAATAACCGTCTCGCATCAAACAAGATCCAGATATAATGTTCATGCTCAACGCTGGCACCAAATAACAATTATTTAGGTATAATACTAATCCCGATGGTAGATGTAGAGGTAGCGTGCCGGCCGCGATCACATCGACTTTGGAACCATTTCCCACGCGCATCGTCACCTCGTCCTTCGCCAGTGTTCGCTTAATCCGTAGTCCCTGTTTCGAGTTGCAAATATTAGCAACAGAACCAGTATCAAATACCCAGGTCCTACTGTGAGCTCTAGTAAGGTACACATCAATAACATGTATATCACATATACCTTTGTTCACCTTGCCATCCTTCTTATTCGCCAAATACTTGGGGCAGTTCCGCTTCTAGTGACCAGTCTGCTTGCAGTAGAAGCACTCAGTTTCAGGCTTAGGTCCAGACTTGGGTTTCTTCTCCTGAGCAGCAACTTGTTTGCTATTCTTCTTGAAGTTCCCCTTCTTCTTCCCCTTGCCCTTTTTCTTGAAACTAGTGGTCTTGTTGACCATCAACACTTGATTCTCCTTCTTGATTTCTACCTCCGCATCTTTTAGCATTGCGAAGAGCTCGGGAATTGTCTTATCCATCCCTTGCATATTATAGTTCATCACGAGGCTCTTGTAGCTAGGTGGAAGTGATTGGAGAATTCTTTGAATGACGCAATCATCCGGAAGATTAACTCCCAGTTGAATCAAGTGATTATTATACCCAGACATTTTGAGTATATGCTCACTGACAGAACTGTTCACCTCCATCTTGCAGCTATAGAACTTATTGGATACTTCATATCTCTCAATCCGGGCATTTTCTTGAAATATTAGCTTCAACTCCTGGAACATCTCATATGCTCCATGACGTTCAAAACGATGTTGAAGACCCGGTTCTAAGCCGTAAAGCATGGCACATTGAAATATCGAGTAGTCATCAGCTTTGCTCTGCCAGACGTTCTTAACGTCGTCAGTTGCATCAGCAGCAGGCCTGGCACCCAGCGGTGCTTCCAGGACGTAATTCTTCTGTGCAGCAATGAGGATAATCCTCAAGTTACGGACCCAGTCCGTATAATTGCTACCATCATCTTCCAACTTTGCTTTCTCAAGGAACGCATTAAAATTCAACGGAACAACAGCACGGGCCATCTATCTACAATCAAACATAAACAAGCAAGATACTATCAGGTACTAAGTTCATGATAAATTTAAGTTCAATTAATCATATTACTTAAGAACTCCCACTTAGAAAGACATCCCTCTAATCTTCTAAGTGATCACGTGATCCAAATCAACTAAACCATAACCGATCATCACGTGAAATGGAGTAGTTTTCAATGGTGAACATCACTATGTTGATCATATCTACTATATGATTCACGCTCGACCTTTCAGTCTCAGTGTTCCGAGGCCATATCTGCATATGCTAGGCTCGTCAAGTTTAACCTGAGTATTCTGCGTGTGCAAAACTGGCTTGCACCCGTTGTAGATGGATGTAGAGCTTATCACACCCGATCATCACGTGGTGTCTGGGCACGACGAACTTTGGCAACGGTGCATACTCAGAGAGAACACTTTTATCTTGAAATTTAGTGAGAGATCATCTTATAATGCTACCCTCAATCAAAGCAAGATAAGATGCATAAAAGATAAACATCACATGCAATCAATATAAGTGATATGATATGGCCATCATCATCTTGTGCCTGTGATCTCCATCTCCGAAGCATCGTCATGATCACCATCGTCACCAGCGCGACACCTTGATCTCCATCGTAGCATCGTTGTCGTCTCGCCAATATTATGCTTCTATGACTATCGCTACCGCTTAGTGATAAAGTAAAGCATTACTGGGCGATTGCATTGCATGCAATAAAGCGACAACCATATGGCTCTTGCCAGTTGCCGATAACTTGGTTACAAAACATGATCATCTCATACAATAAAATTTAGCATCATGCCTTGACCATATCACATCACAACATGCCCTGCAAAAACAAGTTAGATGTCCTCTACTTTGTTTGTTGCAAGTTTTACGTGGCTGCTACGGGCTTAGCAAGAACCAATCTTACCTACACATCAAAAACCACAACGATAGTTTGTCAAGTTGGTGTTGTTTTAACCTTCGCAAGGATCAGGCGTAGCCACACTCGGTTCAACTAAAGTTGGAGAAACTGACACCCGCCAGCCACCTGTGTGCAAAGCACGTCGGTAGAACCAGTCTCGCGTAAGCGTACGCGTAATGTCGGTCCGGGCCGCTTCATCCAACAATACCGCCGAACCAAAGTATGACATGTTGGTAAGCAGTATGACTTATATCGCCCACAACTCACTTGTGTTCTACTCGTGCATATAACATCAACACATAAAACCTAGGCTCGGATGCCACTGTTGGGGAACGTAGTAATTTCAAAAAAATTCCTACGCACACGCAAGATCATGGTGATGCATAGCAACGAGAGGGGAGAGTGTTGTCCACGTACCCTCATAGACCAAAAGCGGAAGCGTTATAACAACGCGGTTGATGTAGTCGTACGTCTTCACTTCCCGACCAATCAAGCACCGAAACTACGGCACCTCCAAGTTTTTGCACACGTTCAGCTCAATGACGATCCCCGGACTCCGATCCAGCAAAGTGTCGGGGATGAGTTCCGTCAGCACGATGGCGTGGTGACGATCTTGATGTTCTACCGTCGCAGGGCTTCGCCTAAGCACCGCTACAATATTATCGAGGATTATGGTGGAGGGGGGCACCGCACACGGCTAAGAGATCAATGATCAATTTTTGTGTGTCTGGGGTGCCCCCCTACCCCCGTATATAAAGGAGTGGAGGAGGGGGCCGGCCAAGGAGGGTGGCGCGCCCAAGGGGGGGAGTCCAACTCCCACCGGGAGTAGGACTCCCCTTTTTCCTATTAGGAGTAGGAAAGGGAAGGAAGAGGAAGGAGGGAGGAAGGAAAGGGGGGCTCCCAATTCAGATTGGGCTTGGGGGGGCGCCCCCTCCCTTGCTCCTTTCCCCTCCTTTGCACTAAGGCCCAATAAGGCCCATATACCTCCCGGGGTTTTCCGATAACCTCCCGGTGATCCGGTATTTTCCCAATCTCACCCGGAACCTTTCCGGTGTCCAAATATAGTCGTCCAATATATCGATCTTTATGTCTCGACCATTTCGAGACTCCTCGTCAAGTCCTTGATCATATCCGGGACTCCGAACAACCTTAGGTACATCAAAATATATAAACTCATAATGAAACTGTCATCGTAACGTTAAGCGTGCGGTCCCTACGGGTTTGAGAACAATGTAGACATGACCGAGACACGTTTCCGGTCAATAACCAATAGCGGAACCTGGATGCTCATATTGGCTCCTACATATTATACGAAGATCTTTATCGGTCAGATCGCATAAGAAACATACGTTGTTCCCTTTGTCATCGGTATGTTACTTGCCCGAGATTCGATCGTCGGTATCTCAATACCTAGTTCAATCTCGTTACCGGCAAGTCTCTTTACTCGTTCCGTAATACATCATCCTACAACTAACTTATTAGTTGCATTGCTTGCAAGGCTTAAGTGATGTGCATTACCGAGAGGGCCCAGAGATACCTCTCCGACAATCGGAGCAACAAATCCTAATCTCGAAATACGCCAACCCAACATGTACCTTTGGAGACACCTGTAGAGCACCTTTATAATCACCCAGTTACGTTGTGACGTTTGGTGGCACACAAAGTGTTCCTCCGGTAAACGGGAGTTGCATAATCTCATAGTCAGAGGAACATGTATAAGTCATGAAGAAAGCAATAGCAACATACTAAATAATCGGGTGCTAAGCTAATGGAATGGGTCATGTCAATCACATCATTCTCCTAATGATGTGATCCCGTTAATCAAATGACAACTCATGCCTATGGTTAGGAAACATAACCATCTTCGATTAATGAGCTAGTCAAGTAGAGGCATACTAGTGACACTTTGTTTGTCTATGTATTCACACAAGTATTACGTTTCCGGTTAATACAATTCTAGCATGAATAATAAACATTTATCATGATATAAGGAAATAAATAGTAACTTTATTATTGCCTCTAAGGCATATTTCCTTCACCTCCCTACTCCTGAAGGGAGAATGTCTAAAGGACGTTTTCAAAACCTTCAAACTAGTCTCACAAAACATTTGATTCAGTGGGGAGATGGGCTCCTAGCATAGCCAGGTAGGGAGGTGTTGATTAAGTCAGTTGCGCAGGCCTTACCAACTTATATTATGGGTGTATTCAAACTGCCTTTCTCGGTTTTTGATGATTTAACACGGATGGTGAGGAACTTTTATTGGGGGTCTAAGAAGGGTAAAATGAAGGTCCATTGGAGAGGCTGGGATTACCTAATGCAGTCGAAAGATAAAGAGGGTGCAGGATTTCGAGACTTTCGTTTGTTCAATCAAGCATTGTTGGCTCGCCAAGCTTGGCTTTTGTTGTCTAAGCCGGACAGTTTATGTGCCCAACTTCTGAAAGCTAGATATTATCCTCATGGTAACCTAGTAGATACGGTGTTTTCAGGAAACACTTCTTCCTCGTGGCAGGCTATAAGTCACGGCCTTGATATTTTCAAGAAAGGTTTATTATGGAGGGTTGGGAATGGTCAAAATATAAGAGTGTGGAGGGATAATTGGATCCCAAGACCTTATTCATACAAACCTGTGTCTTTACAGGGCCGTTGTCGTATACGTTTTGTATCTGGTTTACTTAATGACAACGGCTCGTGGAATTTGGGACTGCTACAACGCTATTTTATACCAGCTGATGTTGATGAGATTTTGAAGATAAGGGCATCGCCGAGACTAGAGGAAGATATCATTGCATGGGGTCCGGGGAAGATGGGAGTTTTTACTGTGAAGTCTTCTTATGCACTGGCTATTGACGAGGCTCACAGGGGGTCCTCGGAGGCGTCCAGTACTTCACCTCACGGAAGCAGGAAATGTTGGCAGTACATATGGAGTTGCAGCATTCCACCAACTGTGCGTAATTTTGCTTGGAGACTGTCGACTGACTCACTTCTTATGTGGAAAAACAAGAACAAGATTGGCCTCGAAATGTCTAGCAGCTGTCCAGTTTGTGGAATGGAGGAGGAGGACAATTTCCATCCATCTGTGCGGTGCCAGTTTGGGCGAGATTTGTACTTGGCCATGGCTGAATAGTGGTCTGTACCACCACTTGAATCGTTGAAACCCATTGGGAAGGAATGGCTACTGCAGGTCCTAGCTCCTCTAACTGATATTCAGAGAAGTATGGTGATGCTAATCTTTTGGAGAAGCTGGTATGTCCGGAATGAAATTACTCACTTCAAACCTGCCCCACCAATGGTTGTCTCGATGCGGTTCTTACAGGAATATATGGATATTTTGTTCTGCATCAAAATAAACCCCCATATGTGTTGGGGATCGTAGCAGAAATTTAAAATTTTCTACGCATCACCAAGATCAATCTATGGAGTAATCTAGCAACGAGGGGAAGGGGAGTGCATCTACATACCCTTGTAGATCGCTAAGCGGAAGCGTTGCAAGAACGCGGTTGGTGGAGTCGTACACGCAGCGATTCAGATCGCAGTCGATTCCGATCTAAGCGCCGAACAACGGCGCATCCGCGTTCAACACACGTACAGCCCGGTGACGTCTCCCGCGCCTTGATCCAGCAAGGAGAGAGGGAGAGGTTGGGGAAGACTCCGTCCAGCAGAAGCACAACGGCGTGGTGGTGGTGGAGGAGCGCGGGACTCCAGCAGGGCTTCGCCAAGCACTACGAGAGACGAGGAGGGACGGAGGTAGGGCTGCGCCAAGAGGGAGATCAAATCATATGTTGGGCAGCCCCCAATACCTCAAGTATATATAGGGGGAGGGGAGGGGCTCCGCCCCCTTCTAGGGTTCCCTCCCTAGGGGGGGCAGCCCTAGATGCCATCTAGGGTGGCGGCCAAAGGAGAGAGGAGAGGGGGCGCCCTAGGGTGGGCCTTAAGGCCCATCTGGACCTAGGGTTTGCCCCCTTCCCACTCTCCATGCGCCTTGGGCCTTGGTGGGGGGGGCGCACCAGCTCACCTGGGGCTGGTCCCCTCCCACACTTGGCCCACGTAGCCTTCTGGGGCTGGTGGCCCCACCTGGTGGACCCCCGAGACCCTCCCGGTGGTCCCGGTACGTTACCGATAGCACCAGAAATCTTTTTGGTGACCAAAATGGGACTTCCCATATATAAATCTTTACCTCCGGACCATTACGGAACTCCTCGTGACGTCCGGGATCTCATCCGGGAATTCGAACAACATTCGGTAACCGCATACATACTTTGCCTATAACCCTGGCGTCATCGAACCTTAAGTGTGTAGACCCTACGGGTTCAGGAATAATGCAGACATGACCGAGACATCTCTCTGGTCAATAACCAACAGCGGGATCTGGATACCCATGTTGGCTCCCACATGTTCCACGATGATCTCATCGGATGAACCATGATGTCAAGGATTCAGTCAATCCCGTATACAATTCCCTTTGTCTACCGGTATAGTACTTGCCCGAGATTCGATCGTCGGTATCCCGATACCTTGTTCAATCTCGTTAACGACAAGTCTCTTTACTTGTTCCGTAACACATCATCCCGTAATCAACTCCTTGGTCACATTGTGCACATTATGATGATGTCCTACCGAGTGGGCCTAGAGATACCTCTCCGTTTACACGGAGTGACAAATCCCAGTCTCGATTCGTGCCAACCCAACAGACACTTTCGGAGATACCCGCAGTGCACCTTTATAGCCACCCAGTTACGTTGTGACGTTTGGTACACCCAAAGCATTCCTACGGTATCCGGGAGCTGCACAATCTCATGGTCTAAGGAAATGATACTTGACATTAGAAAAGCTTTAGCATACGAACTACACGATCTTGTGCTAGGCTTAGGATTGGGTCTTGTCCACCACATCATTCTCCTAATGATGTGATCCCGTTATCAATGACATCCAATGTCCATGATCAGGAAACCATGACCATCTATTGATCAACGAGCTAGTCAACTAGAGTCTTACTAGGGACATGTTGTGTATTCACACATGTATTACGGTTTCCGAATAATACAATTATAGCATGAACAATAGACAATTATCATGAACAAGGAAATACAATAATAACCATTTTATTATTGCCTCTAGGGCATATTTCCAACAGTCTCCCACTTGCACTAGAGTCAATAATCTAGTTCACATCACTATGTGATTGTAATGACCAACACCCATGGGGTTTGTTCATATCTTGCTTGTGAGAGAGGTTTATTAGTCAATGAGTCTGAACCTTTCAGATCCATGTGTGCTTTACAAATCTCTATGTCATCTTGTAGCTGCAGCTACCACGCGCTACTTGGAGCTATTCCAAATAACTATTCAACTATACGAATCTGGTTTACTACTCAGAGTCATCCAGATTAGTGTCAAAGTTTGCATCGACGTAACCCTTTACGATGAACTCTTTTACCACCTCCATAATCGAGAAAATTCCTTAGTCCACTAGTTACTAAGGATAAGTTCGACCGCTGTCGTGTGATCCATTCCTGGATCACTCTTGTACCCCTTGACTGACTCATGGCAAGGCACACTTCAGGTGCGGTACACAGCATAGCATACTGTAGAGCCTACGTCTAAAGCATAGGGGACGACCTTCGTCCTTTCTCTCTCTTCTGCCATGGTCAGGTCTTGAGTCTTACTCAATATTCACACCTTGTAACACAGCTAAGAACTCCTTCTTTGTTGATCTATTTTGAACTCCTTCAAAATCTTGTCACGGTATGTATTCATTTGAAAGTACTATTAAGCGCTTTGATCTATCCTTATAGATCTTGATGCTCAATGTTCAAGTAGCTTAATCCAGGTTTTCCATGGAAAAACACTTTTCAAATAACCCTGTATGATTTCCAGAAATTCTACATCATTTCTGATCAACAATATGTTAACAACATATACTCATCAAAAATTCTATAGTGCTCCCACTCACTTCTTTGGAAATACAAGTTTCTCATAAACTTTGTATAAACCCAAAATCTTTGATCATCTCATCAAAGCGTACATTCCAATTCCGAGATGCTTACTCCAGTCCTTAGAAGGATTGCTGGAGCTTTGCATACTTGTTAGCATCTTTCAGGATTGACAAAACCTTCTGGTTGTATCACATACAACCTTTCCTCAAGAAAAACGTCGAGGAAACAATGTTTTGACATCCTATCTGCAAGATTTCATAAATGATGCAGTAACTGCTAACATAATTCCAACTGACTCTTAGCATCGCTACGAGTGAGAAAGTCTCATCGTAGTCAACTCCTTTGAACTTGTCGGAAAACATCTTAACGATAAGTCGAGCTTTCTTAATGGTGACACTTACCATCATTGTCCGTCTTCCTTTTAAAATCCATCTGCACCCAACAGCCTTACGACCATCAAGTAGTTCTTCCAAAGTCTATACTTTGTTTTTATACATGGATCCTCTCTCGGATTTTATGGCCTCAAGCCATTCGTCGGAATCCGGGCCCACCATCGCTTCTCCATAGCTCGTAGGTTCATTGTTGTCTAGCAACATGACTTCCAAGACAGGATTACGTACCACTCTGAAGTAGTATGCATCCTTGTCGACCTATGAGGTTTGGTAGTGACTTGATCCGAAGTTTCATGATCACTATCATAAGCTTCCACTTCAATTGGTGTAGGTGCCACAGGAACAACTTCCTGTGCCCTGCTACATACCAGTTGAAGTGGCGGTTCAATAACCTCATCAAGTCTCCATCATCCTCCCACTCAGTTCTTTCGAGAGAAACTTTTCCTCGAGAAAGGACCCGTTTCTAGAAACAATCGCGTTTGCTTCCGGATCTGAAATAGGAGGTATACCCAACTGTTTTGGGTATTCTATGAAGATGCATTTATCCGCTTTGGGTTCGAGCTTATCAGCCTGAAACTTTTCACATAAGTGTCGCAGCCCCAAACTTTTAAGAAACGACAGCTCAGGTTTCTCTAAACCATAGTTCATACGGTGTCGTCTCAACGGAATTGTGTGGTGCCCTATTTAAAGTGAATGCGGTTGTCTCTAATGCCTAACCCATAAACGATAGTGGTAATTCGATAAGACATCATGGTATGCACCATATCCAATAGGGTGCAGTTATGATGTTCGGACACACCATCACACTATGGTGTTCCAGGCGGTATTAGTTGTGAAACAATTTCCACAATGTCTTAATTGTGTGCCAAACTCGTAACTCAGATATTCATCTCTATGATCATATCATAGACATTTTATCATCTTGTCACGACGATCTTCAACTTCACTCTGAAATTACTTGAACCTTTCAATAATTCAGACTTGTGTTTCATCAAGTAAATATACTCAGCATCTACTCAAATCATCTGTGAAGTAAGAACATAATGATATCCACTGCGTGCCTCAGCACTCATTGGACTGCACACATCAAAATGTATTACTTCCAACAAGTTGCTTTCTTGTTCCATCTTACTGAAAACGAGGTCTTTCAGTCATCTTGCCCATGTGGTATGATTTGCATGTCTCAAGTGATTCAAAATCAAGTGAGTCCAAACGATCCATCTGTATGGAGTTTCTTCATGCATATCTACCAATAGACATGGTTCGCATGTCTCAATCTTTTCAAAAACGAGTGAGTCCAAATATCCATCAAGGTGGAGCTTCTTCATGCGTTTTACACCAACATGACTCAAATGGCAGTGCCACAAGTACGTGGTACTATCATTACTATCTTATATCTTTTGGCATGAACATGTGTATTACTACGATTGAGATTCAATAAACCATTCATTTTAGGTGCAAGACCATTGAAGGTATTATTCAAATAAACAGAGTAACCATTATTCTCCTTAAATGAATAACCGTGTGGCGATAAACATAATCCAATCATGTCTATGCTCCACGCAAACACCAAATAACAATTATTTCGGTTTAACACCAATCCCGATGGTAGAGGGAGCGTGCGATGTTTGATCACATCAACCTTGGAAACACTTCCAACATATCGTCATCTCACCTTTAGCTAGTCTCCGTAGCCTTTTATTTCGAGTTACTAACACTTAGCAACCGAACCGGTATTTATTACCCTGGTGCTACTAGGAGTACTAGTAAAGTACACAATAATATAATGTATATTCAAAATACTTCTGTCGACCTTGCTAGCCTTCTCATTTACCAAGTATCTAGGGTAGTTCTGCTTCAGTGACCGTTCCCCTCATTATAGAAGCACTTAGTCTCGGGTTTGGTTCAACCTTGGGTTTCTTCACTAGAGCAGCAACTGATTTGCCGTCTCATGAAGTATCCCTTCTTTCCTTTGCCCTTCTTGAAACTAGTGGTTTTACTAACCATCAACAATTGATGCTCCTACTTGATTTCTACTTTCACGGTGTCAAACATCGCGAATTGCTCAAGGATCATCATGTCTATCCCTGATATGTTATAGTTCATTACTAAGCTCTAATAGCTTGGTTGCAGTGACTATGGAGAACTATCACTATCCCATCTGGAAGATTAACTCCCACTCGATTCAAGCGATTGTAGTACTCAGACAATCTGAGCACATGCTCAACGATTGAGCTTTTCTCCCTTAGTTTGCAGGCTTAAGAAACTTGTCAGAGGTCTCATACCTCTTGACGTGGGCACTAGTCTGAAATCCCAATTTCAGTCTTTGGAACATCCCATATGTTCTGCGACGTTTCAAAAACGTCTTTGGTGCCACAATTCTAAACCGTTAGTATTACGCACTGAACTATCACGTAGTCATCAAAACGTGTATGTCAGATGTTTCCCAACATCTACAGACGACGCTCGAGGTTCAACGCACTGAGCGGTGCATTAAGGACATAGCCCTTCTGTGCAGCAATGAGGACAATCCTCAGTTCACGGACCCAGTCCGCATAATTTCTACTGTCAACTCTCAACTAAATTTTCTCTAGGAACATATCTAAAACAGTAGAACCAAAGCGTGAGCTACGACATAATTTGCAAAGACCTTTTGACTATGTTCATGATAATTAAGTTCATCTAATCAAATTATTCAATGAACTCCCACTTAGATAGACATCCCTCTAGTCATCTAAGTGATACATGATCCGAGTCAACTAGGCCATGTCCAATCATCACGTGAGACGGACTAGTCATCATCGGTGAACATCTTCATGTTAATCGTATCCACTATACGACTCATGTTCGACCTTTCGGTCTTCCGTGTTCCGAGGCCATGTCTGTACATGCTAGGCTTGTCAAGTTAACCTAAGTGTATTGCATGTGTAAATCTGGCTTACACCCGTTGTATGCGAACGTTAGAACCTATCACACCCGATCATCATGTGGTGCTTCGGAACAACGGACCTTAGCAACGGTGCATAGTTAGGGGGAACACTTTCTTGAAATTTTAGTGAGGGATCATCTTATTTATGCTACCGTCGTTCTAAGCAAATAAGATGTAAACATGACAAACATCACATGCAAATCATAAAGTGACATGATATGGCCAATATCATCTTGCGCCTTTGATCTACATCTACGAGGCGCGGCATGAACACCATCGTCACCGGCATGACACCATGATCTCCATCATCATGATCTCCATCATCGTGTCTTCATGAAGTTGCCTCGCCAACTATTACTTCTACTACTATGGCTAACGGTTAGCAATAAAGTAAAGTAATTACATGGCGTTTTCATTGACACGCAGGTCATAAATAAATTAAGACAACTCCTATGGCTCCTGTCGGTTGTCATACTCATCGACATGCAAGTCGTGATTCCTATTACAAGAACATGATCAATCTCATACATCACATATATCATTCATCACATCCTTTTGGCCATATCACATCACATAGTATACCCTGCAAAAACAAGTTAGACGTCCTCTAATTGTTGTTGCATGTTTTACGTGGCTGCTATGGGTTTCTATCAAGAACGTTTCTTACCTACACAAAACCACAACGGTGATATGCCAATTTCTATTTACCCTTCACAAGGACCCTTTTCATCGAATCCGATCCGACTAAAGTGGGAGAGACAGACACCCGCTAGCCACCTTATGCATCAAGTGCATGTCAGTCGGTGGAACATGTCTCACGTAAGAGTATGTGTAAGGTCGGTCCGGGCCGCTTCATCCCACAATGTCGCTGAATCAAGATAAGACTAGTAACGGCAAGCAAATTGAACAAATCATCGCCCATAACTACTTTGTGTTATACTCGTGCATAGAATCTACGCATAGACTTAGCTCATGATGCCACTGTTGGGGATCGTAGCAGAAATTTAAAATTTTCTACGCATCACCAAGATCAATCTATGGAGTAATCTAGCAATGAGGGGAAGGGGAGTGCATCTACATACCCTTGTAGATCGCTAAGCGGAAGCGTTGCAAGAACGCGGTTGGTGGAGTCGTACACGCAGCGATTCAGATCGCGGTCGATTCCGATCTAAGCGCCGAACAACGGCGCATCCGCGTTCAACACACGTACAACCCGGTGACGTCTCCCGCGCCTTGATCCAGCAAGGAGAGAGGGAGAGGTTGGGGAAGACTCCGTCCAGCAGCAGCACGACGGCGTGGTGGTGGTGGAGGAGCGCGGGACTCCAGCAGGGCTTCGCCAAGCACTACGAGAGACGAGGAGGGAGAGAGGTAGGGCTGCGCCAAGAGGGAGATCAAATCATATGTTGGGCAGCCCCCAATACCTAAAGTATATATAGGGGGAGGGGAGGGGCTGCGCCCCCTTCTAGGGTTCCCTCCCTAGGGGGGCGGCAGCCCTAGATGCCATCTAGGGTGGCGGCCAATGGGGAGAGGAGAGGGGGCGCCCTAGGGTGGGCCTTAAGGCCCATCTGGACCTAGGGTTTGCCCCCTTCCCACTCTCCATGCGCCTTGGGCCTTGGTGGGGGGGGGGGGCGCACCATCCCACCTGGGGCTGGTCCCCTCCCACACTTGGCCCACGCAGCCTTCTGGGGCTGGTGGCCCCACCTGGTGGACCCCCGAGACCCTCCCGGTGGTCCCGGTACGTTACCGATAGCACCCGAAACCTTTCCGGTGACCAAAACGGGACTTCCCATATATAAATCTTTACCTCCGGACCATTCCGGAACTCCTCGTGACGTCCGGGATCTCATCCGGGACTTCGAACAACATTCGGTAACCGCGTACATACTTTCCCTATAACCCTAGCGTCATCGAACCTTAAGTGTGTAGACCCTACGGGCTCGGGAATAATACAGACATGACCGAGACATCTCTCTGGTCAATAACCAACAGCGGGATCTGGATACCCATGTTGGCTCCCACATGTTCCACGATGATCTCATCGGATGAACCACGATGTCAAGGATTCAGTCAATCCCATATACAATTCCCTTTGTCTACCGGTATAGTACTTGCCCGAGATTCGATCATCGGTATCCCGATACCTTGTTCAATCTCGTTACCGACAAGTCTCTTTACTCGTTCCGTAACACATCATCCCGTGATCAAATCCTTGGTCACATTGTGCACATTATGATGATGTCCTACCGAGTGGGCCCAGAGATACCTCTCCGTTTACACGGAGTGATAAATCCCAGTCTCGATTTGTGCCAACCCAACAGACACTTTTGGAGATACCCGCAGTGCACCTTTATAGCCACCCAGTTACGTTGTGACGTTTGGTACACCCAAAGCATTCCTACGGTATCCGGGAGCTGCACAATCTCATGGTCTAAGGAAATGATACTTGACATTAGAAAAGCTTTAGCATACGAACTACACGATCTTGTGCTAGGCTTAGGATTGGGTCTTGTCCATCACATCATTCTCCTAATGATGTGATCCCGTTATCAATGACATCCAATGTCCATGATCAGGAAACCATGACCATCTATTGATCAACGAGCTAGTCAACTAGAGGCTTACTAGGGACATGTTGTGGTCTATGTATTCACACATGTATTACGGTTTCCGGATAATACAATTATAACATGAACAATAGACAATTATCATGAACAAGGAAATACAATAATAACCATTTTATTATTGCCTCTAGGGCATATTTCCAACAATTTGGACCTGGCAAAGGGAAAGCACAACATTAATTTTGAACAAAGAGTCATACCACAAGTGCAAGCCCCTGTTACTGAAACTTCATGGAAACCGCCTCGACAAGGTTGGGTCAAGCTTAATACGGATGGGTCTTATTCATCGGAAGGTGGTGCGGGAGCTGGGATGATATTGCGGAATGTTGATGGCACTATTGTCTTCTCAGCATGCAGAGCTTTGTTCTCGTGTAGAGACGCACTAGAAGTGGAGTTGTGTGCTTGCATGGAAGGGGTGTCTTTTGCAATTCAACGATCTGATCTTCCCATTGAAATCGAGATGGATTCGAGGGTGGCGGTGGCGATGCTATCCAGTGGTGTGGTTGACCGTTCAGTTTATGCTTCTTTAGTTGGTGAAATTAAATTTCTGTTAAACCTTAGGCATTCTTGTATTATTCATGTCCCTCGTTGTCAGAATAAAGTGAGTGATAGGCTTGCCAGCTTTGCTAGATTAGAAGGTCGGACCATGACATGGGGTGGGTCAGGACCTGAGGATGTTGTGAAGATTGTCCTAGAGGATTGTAAGGACCAGATAATTGGGTAATACAAGTTCTGTTTACCCGCAAAAAAAAGAGAGGGAGGGGGGAGGGAGAGAGAGAGGGGCAAAGTACCTCCAATGTGGAAGCAACGCTAGAGATATGAATGACTTAAACCACATAGATGACCGAGAACTAGGATCCTCCCGTCACTCCACCGAACGACCGACGAAGGCAAGGAGCAATAGTGTTCTCACTGGTGAAAGAAAGTGGAAGGATCCAACCTCTGCCTATACGAAGAAGAAAAAAGAGTATATAACTTGTATAGGTCAACAAAAGAGTATGCTGTCGGTCTACGAATACCCGCTTCAGCATGCTACAAGTATGCTTCTAGTTTATATAAAGACTAAATAACCTATTTCAAATTAATTAATTTTTAGGTTTGTCCGAAATCAACCTTTTAATCTAAGTTTGACTATTAACATAGAGAGCATAACATATTTAACACCAAATTAGTATTAGATTCACTATTTTTAAATGGGTTTTTGTCAGTTTTTTATATTTACATATTTATCTATTTGATGTCATATATTAACACAAATTTCATAAGCTTGATTGAATATAAAGAAATTGGTTTACAACAAACTTCGAACTTCTTAATTTGGAACGGAGAGGATAGGCATCATCAAATTCTAGTCCAAAAAGAACTACTAAAAGAGGCATGTACGTAATAATACGTTTGCAAGGGGGCAAAGCTCAGCTCAGTTAAACCCTTATCGCCAAACCTGACTGGGACTTGCGAGTCTATGTGGAAGATCCGCCGCCGCCGCCCTCTCGCGTCCTCCGTCATGCCGGTCCCGGCGTGCGGCGCCGCTGGACAACGACGATCTCCTCCGTGAGATCCTCCTCCTCCTGCCTCCGCGGCCTTCCTCCCTGCTCCGCGTCTCCGTCGTGTGCAAGCGCTGGCGCCGCCTCGTTTCCGATCCCGGCTTCCTCCGCCGCTTCCGCGCGCACCACGGGAAGCCCCCGATCCTCGGCTTCTTCTGCGTCAATGCTGGTACCGGTTACTTCAGTCCTACGCTGGACCCGCCCGACTGCATCCCCGCCGCGCGATTCTCCCTGCCGCAGCGCCGCGGCGAGAGCTTAGACTTCGTGGAATGCCGCCACGGCCTCGTCCTTCTCCTCAACAAGAAACAGCCCGAGGCCGTGGTGTGGAACCCCATCTCCGGCCACCAGCGCCGAGTAGCTTTCCACCAGGGTTTGGCAACGCTAGAGGGAGGGAGATCCTATACGCGGCGGTGCTCTGCCCTGTCGGCGATGACGACCATGGCCATGTGCACGGCGACTGCGACCTGGACTATTTTAAATTGGTCTTGGTGCGCATGGGCGTAGAAGACCACAGACTTGTATTCGCTTGCCTCTATGAATCCAAGTCTGGTGTGTGGGGAAATGTTATCTCAACACGAACCACAGGAGGGTTGATTTTTCCGATAAGGCCCAGCGTCCTTGTCGGGAATGCACTTTGCTGGTTGCTTTATGGAGAAACTGAAGGTGATATCCTTAAGTTTGATTGTGCAATGCAGAAGCTTGTTGTGATTGAGAAGCCACTAGATTGCGAGATTACCTACCGTGGCCGTCCCTGCCTCCGAATCGTGCGGACAGAGGAAAGAGGTCTTGGACTCATCGGTTACACAGGACTGAGCCTGCAGTTATGGGAGTGGAAGGTCAATTATGATGATGTTGCTACATGGGTCCTTCAGAAAACCATTGATCTGCTCGAGCACCTTTCGCCCGTCGAGCTCAAATGGAGTTGGATACATGGGTACGATGAGGATGACAATGTGATATTTCTTTGCGCACTTAATGGTTCTTTAATGATCCAACTTGACTCAATACAGTTTGGTAACTGTTTTCGGACCAATCTCGACGGCACCACACCTCCAGAAAGAAAAGATATCAACACCACCTACATTCCCTATAAAAGTTTTTATGCTGCAGCTAATAGCCGGTTCTTACATTGCAAGAGTAACAAATCCAATTATCGTTTGCTGTGTGGTTGCTGTAATGCCATTGTTGTGCTTAAGGGTTGCCTAACCATTCATGCATACATTATAGAGTAGTTTATTTCAGTCAATTTGATTAACTTATGGTGATTGTTATTATATTATAATTGGACCAAGTGAAAGCGAGAGGAAAGCTCTACTGTAATACCTAAGGCCATTAGTTGAAGAACTTTTACAGTTGTGGAATGGAAACGGTGTATGTGTGTGGGATGAGCACAAACAGTAGGAATTTGACCTGCATGTGTTGCTGTTTGTAACCATCAATGATTGTCCTCCTTTTCAGGGCAGACAAACAAGGGATACCACGCATGCACGCACTGTTTACATGACACCGAAAGTATATACCTGAACAAATGCAAGAAGAATGTGTACCTGGGGCATCGTCGATTTCTTCCGACCAACCATCAATGTTGAAAGAAAAGCAAGCATTTCAAAGGTGAGGCAGATCACCGGAAGAAGCCCGTCATCCGTATCGGTGATCACATACTTGCTATGGTCAATGATTTACATGTAATCTTTGAAAAGGGTCCCGGCGGACTATCTGTTCCGAATGACACTGAGGGACGCGCACCCATGTGGAAAACGAAATCTATGTTTTGGGGCCTACCCTACTCTAAAGACCTAGAGGTCCGCTCTTCAATCGACGTGATGCACGTGACGAAGAATCTTTGCGTGAACCTGCTAGGCTTCTTGAGCGTGTATGAGAAGACAAAAGATACACCGGAGGCACGGGAGGACCAGCAACGTGTGCACGAAAAAGACGACATGCCTCCAAAGCAGTATGAAGGTCCTGCCAGCTACGCTCTTACCAAAGAAGAGAAGGAAATCTTCTTTGAATGCCCGTTCAGTATGAAGGTCTTGTCTGGCTTCTTGTCGAATATAAAGGAAATAATAAACATGTCATAGAAAAAGTTTCAGAACCTAAAGACTCATGACTGCCACGTGATTATGACGCAACTGCTTCCAGTTGTATTGAAAGGGCTTCTACCGGAAAACGTTTGATTAGCCATTGTGAAGCTATGTGCATTTCTCAATGCAATCTCTCATAAGGTGATCGATCCAGGAATCCTACCAAGGTTAAGGAGTGATGTGGCGCAATGTCTTGTCAATTTCGAGTTGGTGTTCCCACCATTCTTCTTCAATATCATGACGCACGTCCTAGTTCATCTAGTCGACGAGATTGTCGTTCTGGGCCCTGTATTTCTACACAATATGTTTTTCTTTGAGAGGTTCATACGAGTTCTAAAGAAATATGTCCGTAACCGCGCTAGGCCAGAAAGAAGCATCTTTATAAGCCATCATACAGAGAAGCACCCATTCAGGTACGTACCGTGAGAGATCGCTTACATGAGCACCCACGCCTACAAGCACATGCCTGTAATCTTCTTTTCATCCCATGATCACTTGATCAACAATTGTTTCCGCTCTTTCTCTCTCTCTCTCTGCTTAATGATATGAATGCCAGCCGAGCGGGATCTTAAAAAAATCTAGGAGGAGGCTGCTACACGTCAACCGGCGGATAAGTAGAAAACATTTGCCGCCTAGCTGGCCGTTGGATTAATGCGGGGAGCCGTCCGATCTACCCATCCATGTACGTCACCTCTCTTGCAACAAGAGCGGTGTTGCAGAAACACTCCTAACATACGTCATGTTGTAAAAACCTTTGCAACAGAAGTGATGTTGCCGAATTTTTTGCAAAAAAAATCGTATTGCAGAAAACGTTTGTAGATTTTTTTTTTAACAGAGGTGATGTCGTAGAATTTTTGTAACAAAGATCATGTTGCAAAAACAGCTACATATTTTTTTGCAACAAATATTATGTTGTAGAATTTTTTTGCAACACAAATCATGTTGCAGGAACTGTTGCCACTAAAACCATGGACGTCGGCGACAATGGACATGGCCCCAGCGGTGTCGTGCCTCGCAAAACCAGGCGGTGCAGTCCGGCGGCTACAAGCGCCTACACGACTGGCTCGCAACTCCTCAGGTGCCAAGCTTCCAGCACATCAGCTGTTGATGTTGCGTGGTCCGCTGCCAGAACATCGTGCAATGATGTCGTCACGGTCCCCACAGTGAAGATCGCTTCGAACTCTGCCAAACCTCGCCGAGTCGAGCCTCCGCTGCTCCCGAACGTCCCCGCATGCCATCCTCGTCGGATCCGGCTAGAATCCTCGTCGTCGTCGCCCTCCTAGCCGCACGAGTCTTCGTCCTCCATCACTCCCGGATATCCCGGCCTCCTGCCCACGTGCCATACTCGCTGGATCAAGCGAGATCCAGCTAGAATCCTCGCCGGCATTGCCCTCCAGGCCGCACAAGTCTCCGCCTCGCCACGGGATCTGGCTAGGCAGTTGCAAGCTCCCTTTTCTATACTACTATTAAAAGAGCAAACAAGAATTCATCTACGGACACACAACAAACTGTACACAGAATTACCAGAGGCGTTCGATCAATCTAACTGACTCATATCTTCTATACTACTATTAAAAGAGCAAACAATAATTCATCTACGGACACACAACAAACTGTACACAGAATTACCAGAGGTGTTCAATCAATCTAACTGACTCATATCTAACGGTCAATATTATATCAAAGGTCTGCCCTGTAAATAAACGATCCGGATTAAATGTTCTGCCGAGGCAGACTGCCCCGCCCCCGCGCACCCATTTGTCCTCAATTAGGGCTCGTTTGGTTCCACGGGATCCCCCCGGGATCCTCGTCATTTCCCGGGGCGAGAGACCCGCCTGGCATCTTCACCCTGGTTTTTCCAGCAGCCCATTTGGTGTCATCGAGGAAAAGGGATTTCTCGGCCCGATCCCCGCGAAATCCCCGGGCTGCTCACCCCTACCTCCACACACCGGAAGATTTCTCCCTGTCTCTCACGACGCGACGACACGAGCTCCTCCGCCTCCGCTCCTCCGCCTTGTCCTCCCCCACCTCTTGCTGGCGACCTCAGATGCCTTGGCTCACAGGACCTACTCCGCGTCCGAATTCCCTCGATGGCCTACGTCCTCCGACAGTCCGATCCCCTCCGGCATCCACCCCTCCTCAAGGTACAACAATGGTTGCTTCTGTTCCACTTCCTGAGAATCACCTACTTGGTTTCATCCATCTCCTTCTCCTCTCCCTCCCTTCCTCTGCTCACATGGTTTCCTAAGATTTCCTTAGATCTGGGCTACGAGATTTCACATTCTGACATTTCCTGTGGGGGATTTCTCTCCCCCCCCCCTTGATGTCCTAATGGCAATGGGTATTTTCACATAGTGGGAGGGGATCCCGTATGCGCAGGGAAATCCCACTTCGGGGGTTTACTACCCAGGATTTTTTATTCCCAACAACCAAATGAGGCCTTAGCGGGATTATCATTATCCCGTAATTTTCTCTTCAACAAAGCTTTTGCTGCTCCTCCTCTGTTGATGCAATCCCGTAATTTTCTCACCGATATGCGAGCGTGGATCGCTGCCGCCGCCCGCTGCTCCTCCTCTACTTCCTCATTAGCGCGACCAAATGGCGCCAACCACCCGAAGCGACTGGAGTGGAGATGGCGTCCGCAGCAGCAGGGGAGGAGATGATGCATGCGTCGCATCCTGATCAAGCACTAGGGGTCCTGGCGGGAGGCATCTAGGAAGACCTCGACGGCCGGGTCATTTCCAGTACCACGCGCACCGATGCCGCCGTGTGCCTCTGCGAGCTCCACGACCAGATCCTCGCCGTTCGCGCCTCCTTCGCCGCACAGCACTCCGCCCGCCCGCCCGCCGCTGGACTCCGCCAAAGGGCCGAGCACGAGATGGCAGATTCAGGATTGCTTGGTGATGGATAAGATCAGCCCGTGTGGCCAGCAGCCTAGGTAGGATTCATGTTCTACTTCCTTTGGGTGGTTAATTCCATGGCCACGTTTTGTTAACCAGTAGAAAGATACTACTTGATGTCCCGGATCATTCCACACTGTAGAGAATGATTTGGTGCATCGATAATTGATTGATCGTGCACTAGGCACATATATATAGGTACAAGGGGTGCGACCGGTATCTTGTCTCCTAAGATACATGTACATACAGAGGGAGACAGATACAACAGGTACTGCATACAGGACCCAGACCTACGTACATGTACACATGTTCAACACCCCCCCGCAGTCGAAGCGTCGCCGATGACGCAAAGACTGGACCGAAAGCCCTCGAAAGTCGAGGTGGGTAGTCCCTTCGTCATCACATCGGCGAACTGCTGATCGGTGGGCACATGTAGAACACGAACACGACCAAGTGCAACGTGCTCCCGGACGAAGTGGATGTCGAGCTCGATGTGCTTCGTCCGTTGGTGATGGACAGGGTTGGCAGCTAGGCACACCGCGGAGACGTTATCGCAGTAGACGAGTGTCGCCTTGGTGACCTCACATAGCAACTCCTGAAGTAGCTGTCGTAGCCATGAACACTCCGCGACGGCGTTGGCTACGGCCCGATACTCGGCCTCGGCGCTCGATCGTGAGACCGTGGGTTGTCGTTTAGACGACCACAAAATCAGAGAGGGCCCGAGGTAGACACAGTAGCCGGAAGTGGAGCGTCGAGTGTCGGGACACCCAGTCCAGTCGGCGTTAGAGTAGGTGACAAGGCTGGTATCCGGCGAGGCCGTCAGGGTAAGACCCATGGCTGTGGTGCCACATATGTACCGAAGTATACGTTTCACGAGAGCCCAATGGGTGTCACGAGGAGCGTGCATGTGAAGGCACACCTGCTGGACAGCATACTGAATGTCTGGACGCGTCAGTGTGAGGTACTGAAGCACACCGACGATGGAGCGGTAGAAAGGAGCGTCGGACGCCGGAGAGCCCTTGACGGCGGACACCTTAGCCTTCGTATCGACAGGCGTGGAAGCAGGCTTGCAGTTAAGCATGCCCGCTCGCTCCAGAAGCTCGTAGGCGTACTTCTGCTGGTGCAGGAAGAAGCCAGTAGCCCGGCGCACGACCTCGATGCCGAGGAAGTAGTGGAGAGCCCCCAAGTCCTTGAGGGCGAACTCAGTGCCGAAGCAAGTTGTGATCTGCTGAAGAAGCGCTGGCGAAGATGCAGTCAGGATGATATCGTCGACGTACAGTAGGAGGTACGCGGTGGCGGGGCCCTGGTGGTAGACAAACAGGGAGGCATCGGACCGTGTGGACCGGAACCCCTGCTGCTGGAGGAAGGCCGCGATCCGCTGGTACCAGGCTCGAGGCGCCTGCTTCAACCCATATAGAGAACGGGAGAGCAAGCACACGTGGTCCGGATAGGCGGTGTCGACGAAACCAGTCGGCTGCTGACAGAACACCTGCTCGTCGAGATGACCATTCAAGAAAGCATTAGACACGTCGAGCTGGTGAACAGGCCAAGTGCGAGAAACAGCAAGCTGGAGAACAGCGCGGATCGTGCCCGGTTTGACGACCGGGGCGAAGGTGTCGGTGAAGTCCACGCTGGCGCGCTGGCGAAAGCCGCGCACCACCCAACGCGCCTTGTAGCGCTCGAGAGAACCGTCGGGACGAGTCTTGTGGCGGAAGACCCACTTGCCAGTGATGACATTGGCACGGGGTGGCCGCGGGACAAGCTACCATGTGCGGTTGCGCTGTAGGGCGTCAAACTCCTCACGCATCGCAGCTAGCCAGTTCGGATCCCGAATGGCTGCGCGAGCGGAGGTGGGGAGCGGGGACGGTGTCGAGGTAGAAGTCGCGCACGCGTACTCGTCTGACGGGTAGCGTGTGCTGGGACACAGCGTCCCAGTCCGAGCCCGAGTGACCACATCGGTGAGGGGTGCGACGGGGGCCGCGACGAGGGCCGCCGTGGGAGCCGCGGCAGGGCCGGTTGAGGGGGTCGCGGCGACGGGGGCCGCGACGAGGTCCGCGGTGGGGGCCGCGGCGGGGACGGCAGAGGAGGCCGCGGCGTCGGGGGCCGCGGCAGGAGCCGCAGCGCCAGGGGCCGCCGGCGCGGGGAGCACGGGCATGGCCGGACCCGGGGCGCGGATGGGCGGTCCGCCAGAGGTGGGGGCAGGGACGAACCGCGCCGCAGAAGACTCCGAAGGTGATGGTACCTGCTGAAACGGGAACACGAGCTCATCAAAGTACACATGCCGCGAAGTGAAAACACGGTGAGAGACTGGATCATAGCACCGGTAACCTTTGGTGTTGGGAGGATATCCAAGAAAGATGCAAGGAAGGGATCAGGGCGCGAGTTTGTGAGGAGCAGTGGACACGGTGCTAGGATAACAGAGACACCCGAAAATGCGAAGACCATCATAAGATGGAACCGCACCGAAGAGGAGCTGGTGAGGGGTGTAGTTCCAGCGGGAACGACAGGGGCGAATGTTAATGAGTAGGCTGGCGGTTGCGAGTGTGTCCGGCCAGAACCGAGGAGGCACGTAGGAGTGAAAGAGCAACGTGCGGACACAGTCATTCAGCTTGCGAAGGACGCGCTCGGCGCGACCATTCTGCTGAGACGTGTAGGGGCGGGTGAGGCGAAAGATGGTGCCGTGGGACGCAAGTAAATTGCGGACGGCGACATTTTCAAACTCCTTGCCGTTCTCAGTTTGCAAGGCGAGAATAGGACGACCAAACTGTGTGGTGACATATGAATAAAAAGCGGTGAGTGTGGCAAGAGCGTCAGACTTGCGACAGAGAGGGAAGGTCCGCACATAATGAGTAAAATCATCCAATATCACCAGATAGTATAAATAGCCCGTGTTGCTAGCAACCGGGGACGTCCAAACATCACTATGCAATAACTGAAACGGAAAGGTGGAAATGTTTGTAGACTCGCTAAAGGAAAGACGAACGTGCTTGCCAAGACGGCAAGCCTCACATGTGTGATCGTCGACTTTATTACATGAGAAGGAAAAACTCTGAAGAATCTGACGCATAACGGTGGAGTTGGGATGACCAAGACGGGCATGCCAAAGATCGACACTGGCGGCGAAGGCGGTGGGGCGACGGGTGGTGGTGGCGCCAGAGGGATGCACTGGGTAAAGCTCGCCTGGGCTATCACATCGGTGGAGCACCATTCGTGTACGGGCGTCCTTCACAGAAAAAACGATATCGTCAAATTCAACAGTTATAGGATTCTCACGAGCAAGGCGACGAACAGAAATGAGATTGGTGACTAAGTCAGGAGACACAAGAACATTAGACATATACACAGGAGTGGAAGTAGAAGGAAAAGACATATGACCAACGTGAGTAATGGGTAGGGAGGAACCATTACCAACGGTGATACGAGTGGGAGTATGAACGGGAGTGGCAGACGTGAGGTTACCGGGATGAGCAGTCATGTGAGCAGTGGCGCCCGAGTCCATGTACCAGTCACCACCGCCACCATAGGAGCTTGGTGACGGGGCGGAGTGCAGGGCAGCGAGCAGGGCCGGGTCCCATGGCGGCGGCACCTGAGGAGGGTAGGAACCTCCGTAGGCCGGCGCGGGAGCAGCCCCGAAAGCGGCGGCGCCATAGGCGGGCGCGGACCCGTAGGCCGGCGCTGGCGGGGGGCGGCATTGTAGCCACTGTAAGGAGCGGTGTTCTGCGCAGCGAAGAGGGCTTGGTGGCCCGCCGGGCGGGGCCCAAGGATGCCCGGAGCCGGAGCCCGAGGGACCGGCATGGAGTACGCGTGGACGACGCCGGTCCACGGGTTGGTGCCGTATGTCCATGGGGGAGTCACCTGCTGCTGCTGACGAGCCCCCCCCCCCCCCGGCGCCTGTTGCTGCTTGCGGCCGCCCCCGCGGCGGTTGCCGCGGCGCCAGCCACCCGGCTGCTGGGGCAGCGGGAGGGGCGGAAGGCGCGGGCGGGAGGGGGAAGTACCCCGGAGGCGCGGGGGCGGCGGCTGCTGGCGCGGCGCGGGTGGGGCTGCCGGTGGAGGGGCGCCGCGTGAGGTGCCGGCGACGAGGGCGTGGTGCTGCACGCGCTTCTTGACCCCCTTCATCCGGTGCTCCTCCAACCTCAAGTACGCCATAAACTTGGGGAAGGAGGGCTCCGGCATCAAGGTGAGGTTGGAGGCGGCGTTGCCGAAGTCCTCGTTGAGGCCGGCGATGAGCGTGCAGAGGAGGAGGTCGTCGTCCACCTTGGCTCCAATGTTACGGAGCTCGTCCGCCAACGTCTTCAGGCGGCGGCAGTAGTCATCAATGGACTGTTCATCCTGGTGACAGTCAAAAAATTCCTGTTGCAAAAAAGCACGGCGTTGAAGCTTGTTGTCGGTGAAGAGGCCGTTCAGCTTGACCCACAGGGCGCAGGCGTCGTCGCCGGCGCTCATGACCGTGTGGAACAAGTCCTTGGAGATGGTGGTGAACACAACTAGGAAAAGGGCTATAGATGGAATTGACACTAATGGCGCACCAGACATGTGGTGCACCACTACTATATACTAATGGCGCACCATGTGCTGGTGCGCCAGTAGTGTCCAAATACTAATGGCGCACCACATCCACGGTGCGCCATTAGTAACAAGATTTTTTTTTAATTTTTTTCAAAACTAGTAATGGCGCACTGTGAGAGTGGTGCGCCATTACTAGTTAAACTAGTAATGGCAACTAGTAATGGCACACCACATCCACGGTGTGCCATTAGTAAAAAAATTCAAATTTTTTTTCCAATTTTTTTTATTTTTTTCAAAACTAGTAATGGCGCACCATGGGAGTGGTGCGCCACTAGTAATTTTTTTTCAATTTTTTTATATTTTTTGAAAACTAGTGGTGCGCCATTACTAGTTTGAACTAGTAATGGCGCACCACTCCCACGGTGCGCCATTACTAACTTGGCCCAAAAATTCCCTCGCATGCACCCTCCTGGACCGCCTTTTCAGTTTTTTAAAAAATAAAATAAAATGATGAAAATGTCAAAAAAAATAAAAGAAAATAAGTTTCTCATGTGATATGTGGTCTAGTTGTTGGGAGAATTTACAAATATGAATTTCGACTTTATTTACAAAATCTCTCTGGAATTTGTAAAATGGGCATAACTTTTGTATACGAATTCGGATTAAAAGGTTTTCTATATGAAAAATCATCTACTCGAAAAGTTACATCCGAATTTAACCGGGGGGAACCCCGTTAAACATTTTCAAAATTCTCAAAAACCTAACAGAAAAAAAGTTATGAGGCTTTTAAGATCTGGAGGCAAAAAAATTCAAAAAATTTCAAACTTACTAGTGGCGCACCGTATGCTAGGTGCGCCACTAGTAACAGAAAAAAAAATTAGTTTCGATTTTTTCAGATTTTTTTTTCATAATATGATACGTAATATGAACGGAAGTTTGAAATATTTTTTCAAAATTTCATCACACTCATGAACATGAACAAAGTCCTAAACATCAACAAGGTTTAATAGGATTGATATGCTAGATATATCAATAAGTGTCTGTGAACTGAGCTGGTGCTGGGGTTGGATAGAACTCTGAAGTTAAGCGTGCTTGGGCTGGAGTAGTGTGAGGATTAGTGACCTTTTGGGAAGTTTGACCACGGAGTGCAATTTGACCTGAGATTAAGCATATTGACCCAAGATTAAGCCATAGTGACCCGAGATTAAGAAAAAAAATAAAAAAAATCGAAATTTTTTAAAAAAAATTGAAAAAAAATTATTACTAATAACGCACTTCTATGTGGTGCGCCATTACTAAGTCAGATAGTAATGACGCACCTCTAGGCATACTAATGGCGCACTACAGATGCGTCGTTAGTATCTGGTATACTAATAGCGCACCAATAAAAAAATACTAGTGGTGTGGTACTAGTGGCGCACCAGTAGTGCGCCATTAGTAGGCAAAACTGGTGCGCCACTAGTAGGCCTTTTCCTAGTAGTGGAAGAACCACCGGATGATCGTGGCGTCGATCGCGGTCCACTCGGCGTCATCCACCATGGCGCAGGAGTCCATGGTGCCATCCACGTGGTCCATGAGATTGTTCTCGCGGAAGAGCAGCGTGAAGTACGTCTTCCACGCGAAGTACGTGGAGTTGGAGGCGTCGAGGATGACGGGGACGCGTGCGTGGACGTTGATGTCGCGGATTTCAGCGGGGTCGACGGCGAAGGGGTTGGAGTAGGTGGAGTCGTTGGGCGACATGGCGGCGGGATCGTGGGAGGGAGGCGGCGATGCGGCTCGAGAGGAGCGGCGCGGCGGCGGGAGGTAGGCGGCGCGGCGGGGAGGGGCGGCGCGGCGTGGGGAAGGAGGCGCGCGGTGGAGGGAGGGCGCGTGGGGAGGAGAGGTGGAGGCGGCGGCTTGGGGCGGCGGCGGCGGCTAGGGTTAGCGGAAGCGGGAAGATCGACTTGCGATAGATACCATGTAGAGAATGATTTGGTGCATCGATAATTGATTGATCGTGCACTAGGCACATATATATATAGGTACAAGGGGTCCGACCGGTATCTTGTCTCCTAAAATACACGTACATACAGAGGAAGACAGATACAACATGTACTGCATACAGGACCCAGACCTACGTACATGTACACATGTTCAACACACACCATGGGGACAATCAGGTCCATCAGACTTATCTCGGCAGTATGAATCACTTTATAATGTAGGCCTAGATTCATCTTACTTCATAATAAATATTTTTTATTGGTCAGTGGGACATGATTTTATGAAATTACTTTTATACAAGAAGTGAGAAATATCTTAATTCTTGCTTATATGTTCTCTCGACCCCCATTGGATTGCAGTATTTATCATTTTTGCTTTCAAACGAACCCCTTTTATTTGTTACAGTTGGGCCAATCCCTTGTTATAATCCTCATATGCCAGTATTATTTTGAATCCTTTCAATGGAAAGAATAATGTGATATTAGAAATCATATTTGGGAAAAGGCGACTGAGTTTGAGAGGATGTATATCTCAGATTTAACACGTTTTTCTGATTAACCAAGTCATGATTTGTTAGCTTTTTGCCCACTACCAAAACAAATCCTATCTTTCTGCACTTGGTGCTTCAGTTACCTGATTTAAGTTGTAAATATTTTAAGCTATTATTTAGGTGGGTGTACAATGTACCATGTACAATATTTTTCAGCTAGGTTGGTAGTTGGCTTTTCTGTCCTGCGAGCTTATTGATTTATCTGATTAACAGATGTTGAGTGGTGTTTTTTTGTCAGATAAGGTGGAGTTCCTGCTTGTAGCATCAGTAGAGTGTGGACTACTAGGAGCAGTCAGTGGGCTTGTACTGTGTTTCTATTGATTTTTTTGTGCCCCCTTGTTTGCTTGAACAGGAATGCAGTTCTTATTTCTGACGGGGAGGTTAGTATGGTGGCAGATTGCTATGATGACATATCTTTTGTAGAATTGAAGCTGGTTGAAAGGCACACCAAAATACTGATGCAGTTTATCTACCTTCTCTGTCCTACAGGTAATGTGATGCTAATAATCAATTAATTATTGTGATTAAACTGCAGAGGCCTTCATTTTTTTCACATGATTTTAATATCTACTATCTAGAGTCATGTTTGGTTATATTATTCTTTTCCTCGAGCAATATCAAAATTAGTCATATGATAATTCTATAGTGTGCGGTTCTGTTCATTATCATCCATATGTTTTGCTTTTACAGCTTGATGGAAATACATGTCAAGCTATTTTATCACAAGATTCCTATACCGATAAATGGACCTAACATATGGGGAACCTTTTCATGGACTATCCTCATAATGGCTGTCAAGTTCTTGCTTTCAGAGGTAGCACCTGAACTCAGGAGATCCAGTTTCCTATATTACCAATGTATTTACTTCTACAATGCTATATAAACATAATATACCGTCTAAACAAGCTACTGAGACCATGGGCAGGAAGGAATCAACATTGGTAAGACACTAGATATTTTTGGCCTTCAAATAAACAGTAGATAGAGTACATATGCCCTTGAAATGCTACTACACGCCTCTCCAAGGTCCAATAATTCCAAGGATGATTACAACAGCCATACTCTTGGTCCATCTAATATTGTTATCTAAATTACTACATTGGTCATGATGAACGGGACAGTCTGCAAGCTACAACTTTGCTAATTAATATTTTTTTCCTTTATAACATGTTTCTCTGAACCGAATTGACCATTCTTTTCTCAAGGCAGAACTAACATAAATTATTTATTTTTTTAGGTAACAATGATGAAATGTTTTCTGCAGGTCTTGAGCATGGTTTCTTTCTGATTGCGAGGATGAATTTTACAAAGAGGATGTTTGAGAAGGTAATCACATAACTATACATGTTTCCTAAGCATCTAACAGGATTTCGGTTCAGTTTCGTGCTGGAATTTTAGAGCCCAAATGTAGAGATGCACAGCTTGATTCTAGGAGTAAGGTTGGCCTTGTTTGATATACCTGGGTTGTGAAGAGGTGATCGTGTGGCTGAAGAATGATGTGAATGATTGGAAGTTCTCCAACCAGGAAGCATTCAGGTGGTGCCTGCATTGAACACACTGTTTTTTAGTATGAGACCATTCCTGTTGAACTTTCCGGTGAGCAGATAAAGATCGAGCAAAACTATGAGTTGAATTTGTTGTGCTAAAGAGACCGGCAGAGTGCTTTGTTGAGTTCTGGCGGCAGTTGTGCTGGAGGTTAGGGTGCAGAATTTGTGAAGTGTTCTATACACAAACCAGTACATTATTCTTTTGGAAGGAGCTGTTTGCTTTCCTGGTGCCAACGCACTTTGGAATAGCTGGGTGCCACTGAACTGCAAGATTTTCATTTGCTTGGCTTCGCAGCATCGAGTATGGACATCGGATCGTCAGGTCAGAAGAGGGCTGCAGGACCATATTTTGCCCTGTTTTCTCTGAGCAGGAAGAGGATATTGTCGACCTCACCATGCTTTAGTGCGTATATGCTCAACAGGTATGGCATCGCGGTCTTAGATCGACTCATCTTGACGCTGTCCCCGCTCCTTCTGTCACCGATAATCTTCAGGATTGGTGGGGAGATCTCGCCAGTTCATTCCTGGCAAACAAGAAGACTCTATGCAGCCAACTGCTGATAAGGAGATGACTGTGGAGCTCCCGGCAACCAAGACAAAGAGACGCACAACAAGCCAAGAACGGGTAGATGAAGTAAGAGCTAAGCTTATTTTGTGTGTAAGTTGGTACTATCGTTTCCATCCTTCTTGATTTGTTGTAACAGTATGGAGCTGAATATGATGAATGATGTACTCACCGGACGGGCAGATGTTTTGTCTATATATTATCCATGACTATGTTTCAGAATAGATTGAGACACACCCCTCCTATTCTTTGGAGACGAAGGGATCATTTGTATTCCATTTACTCCAGTATTTGATATACTTACCAAATTTTAAAGAAAATATCCTATTTTGTGTGAGAATTTCTTAAGCATATATTAGACAAAAGATATATCTGATTTTCCTTCGATTGTATTGCAGCATTTCAGGTTTTGCTCTTGGTTCTTTTACCACAAAATTTGAACATAAATTTGTAAGGTCTCTTGTGTTTGACTTAATCTATACATCTACTGAGACATGCCTTGTGTGCATGATTACTAATTAGTCCCATGTTCATATGATGTTATGTTTTTGAATCATGTACATCATTTACGTCTCTTTACCGGTGATGTGCTTTAAATATGCTTATTGTTGTGCATCACTATTTTATGGTCGCTCATAAATGAATTATGTGTATTGGTGGAAACGTGCGTTGCATGTGCACTAGTCTGAAACAAAGCCCGAACTGCAGAAACGTGAATATGATGGGATTGCTCTCGGCCGTCCGATTAGGTCAATCCGACGGACACGAAGACGACGGGGCTGAAGGTAAGCGTTTTCCAAAAGAAAAAGGAAAAAGGTACAGGTTTGCAAGGGGGCAAATCTCAAGCCGGCTAAACCATTGGCCCCCAAACGAGAAATTTGCGAGGTTTCCATGGTCCGCCGCCGCCGCCGCCGTCTCGCGTCCCCCGTCATGCCGCTGGACAACGACGACCTCCTCCGTGAGATCCTACTCCTCCTTCCTCCGCAGCCGTCGTCCCTCCTCCGCGCCTCCGTGGTCTGCAAGCGCTGGCGCCGCCTCGTCTCGGATCCGGGTTTCCGCCGCCGCTTCCGCGCGCACCACCGGAAGCCCCCACTCCTCGGCTGCTTCTACTTCGACCTAGATGTCGGTTACGTCTTCACTCCCACGCTGGACCCGCCCGACCGCATCCCGGCCGCGCGTTTCTCCCTGCCGCAGCGCTGCCGCCACGAGGGGTTGGACTTGGACTTCGTGGAATGCCATCACGGCCTCGCCCTTTTCCTCAACAAGAAACAACCCGAGGCCGTCGTGTGGAACCCCATCTCCGGTCGCCAGCACCGAGTAGCTTTTCCACCAGAGTTCGGCAACGCTAGAGAGAGGGAGATCCTATGCGCGGCGGTGCTCTGCGCTGCTGGTGATGACGACCCTGGCCATGTGCACGGTGATTGTGGCCTGAGCTCTTTTAAATTGGCTTTGGTGCGAGGTGGCCAAGACCACGCAAGTCTATCTGTGTGCCTCTACAAATCCAGGTCTGGCCTATGGGGAAATGTTATCTCAACGACTAAAGACTGGTACACATTGTTTTCTTGGAGAAAGTCCAGCGTCCTGGTTGGGAATGCACTTTACTGGTGGTGTTGCCAGATTGAAGGTTGCATTCTTGAGTTTGATTTTAAAATGCAGAAGCTTGTTACAATTGAGAAGCCAGTAGACGACGGTTGTTCTGACTATCAGATCATGCGGACAGAGGAAAGTAGTCTTGGACTCATCATCTTGACAGAACTGACCATGCAGTTATGGAAGCGGAAGGTCAGTTCTGATGATGTTGCTACATGGGTCCTTCAGAAAACCATTGAACTGACAATGCACCTTTGGCCAAGACAGTCCGTCCAGGTCTTCTGGACCAGGATACATGGGTACGAGGAGGATCACAATGTGATATTTCTGGGGACATCTAGTGGTTCTTTCATGATTCAACTCGACTCAATGCAGTTCAATAACCGATTCCAGTTCAACTCCATCTTCACCTATTTTCCCTACACAAGCTTTTATGCTGCAGGTAATAGCCGACCCTTGCATTGCAATAGTAACAAACACTAATTAACTTTTGTTGTGTGGTTAAAGGTTGCCTAGCAATTCATGCATAAGTAATATGCTTGCTTCCTCAGTTTCTGAACTCATGGTGATGTTTGTATATATTTCATTGGACCATGTGAAAGCAGAATTATTTTTATTACTGTCTCTTGTCTATAGTTCATTATGTTTTTATTTACTTACTTACTATAAGGTATTCAAATTTAAGCAGTCGAGATATTTTTCTCCACCAGAATGTATTCGTTCAAGAATATTACCATTAGTGCATCTGACTTAGCATGGAATAACTTCACTCCAGAGTAGTTCTGGAAAACTCATTTCCTTTGATTGGCTCAACAGTCTGAAAATGGCTTTATTAGTAGGTAGGTGATCATTACTGTTTGGAATGATTCGTTTTGTTTAGAGAAAGTGTGCTCTAATAGGTACTATATATTGCTTTATTGACCTATTCCTAACCTTGAGTCAAAAGCTAGCGATCTGCTCAGGTTACATGATATGTAGTGGTAAATTGATGCAAGTCGTAACTGTTGCACCTTCACCCTCTCTTTCTGTGTTAATTTTTTATAGATTTTTTGGTTACTTTATTTGTTTTCTTTTGCTTGTAGACTGGGCAGCTGGTGGTAGAGATGATGGAACTGAAATGTCAAGCAGTACATCACCTAATTGTCCTATCAGATAAGCTACCATAATGTGTTAATTGAACCCGTGATGTGCATTTTGCTTCTGATACGTACATGTTTATTTATTTATTACCTTGTCAACATTTTGATATAATCCTGCAAACTGTGTATCCTCCTAGTATTTAAGCTGTTTGCGACCTATCTAGTAGATTGGGATCAAATTTGTTTCAGTTGTAAACAAGCTGCGTATTATGTGGTATTTTATTGGATGTGACCACTTGTGTTTCTTCTTGCACGTTTTGTATTCTTTTTCAAGGACCAAAGTCCCAGAGAGAATCCTATAGTTCTCTCATGCACATATGTTCCTCAGATGTCACCACCTACGGTAGATCATATTTTGAGGGCAACCGCGATCTAGCTCCTATCTCCTGGCCCTACTTCTTAGAGCATCTCCAATAGGTGCCCTATAATAAGGCACTAAACTGTGGTTGGAGCAAAATTTGCCACCTAAAAGTGCTTTTTTACAACACCAAAAACCTCCCAACTCTAATAGATGCCCTAAAACAGGTGTTGCAAAATACATCATGGTCGTCTTCTTATGGGTGCCCTATTTTAAGGCACCTGTTGGAGCAACACTTTGTCATACTAGAAGAATATATAATTTTCAGTCTCTATTTCATTGTGGACATTTAGACCAATAATCTTTCATATCCTCGATTTAGTCATATTAGCTATGTACTTGAACATTTTATGTCCTCACATGCCATGATAGGCAACTGCGGCACGATAATTCGGGGGCTCGGTGTTTTATTCTGGTGGAGGATGTTGCCATTTAAGACGGTAGGATCACCGTGATCTTATTTTTCTTCTTCTGATTCTTGTCAGTTAGGATAAGTTTGTCAGAGACTGGATGTTCAGTTTGTTGCGTAGATTAGATTTCCCTTGTTGATGTTTTCATCATGTAAGAAGTTTCAACCTACTACCTGTTTGCATCACCCCCTGGTCCCTAGTATAATCCTCTTCCCCACTTAGCCAAGTCATCCTGGCCGTCTATCTGGAGGTATTTACCAAGCTGTTATTACCTGATGGAAACTGAAGACTATGTAAACAGTATAGTATCAGACTATCAGTACAAATCTACAGACGCCTCTTCCAATTTTGTGCCTCGTGTTACCTCTCTCTGTTTGTTACTCCCTCCGTTCCGAATTACTTGTCGCAGGTATGGATGTATCTAGATGTATTTTAGTTTTAGATACATCCATTTCTGCGACGAGTAATTTGGAACGGAGGGAGTAGTTTCCATCTGATATTTTTGCTAAACTGATTTACCTGGGAAGGTTCGAGCATTGACTCCATAACCCTTTTTTTATAGAAAGGAAGCGATGCCCCCAGCATCTGCATTGTTTGATGTGCACATCCAATAAACTCTGTAACTATGTTGCCAGATTTTACGTTTGGAACTAGCTGAGAATTTACAGCTTAATCTTCGTCTGGGTGAGTAATGAGAATCAGAATTACTGATATTATTGTTTTCTTCGTAGTTAGCCGGAGCTGCTTAGAAGCCTCATGTGTGAACCGATCCCACATATATCAGAACCAATCACACGCTGAGAGAAGACATTTATTTGACATCAGAATAAATAGGAGAGAACAAGTAATCCTGATGACTGGTAGCAACAATTCGTATCTAGTTGCTAGTGAAGATTGTGCAGAATTAGTCATGTCTGTGTTAACTATGTATTGGTTGTAGCTGGGCTTGATTTGTTGTTGGTTGACCATACAAGCACTTACATTTGGAGATCATCTTCAGTGTCAGATTGTTGTCATATTCTGTCAAGCACTGGCACCGGCGCCGGCGTCATATTCTGTGTGCTAGTCTGGACAAATCATGATTTTACTGGCTTAATAGTTATTGGCTGCTGCATGAATAGTTCTGATCACTGTACCAGAATACTGAATCAGTTATTATGAGAGAATGCTGAATGAGTGCTGCTGCTGTTTCTCTTGGATTATGCTTGTAGCAGGGAGGCACTACCTTTGTTTGGTCATCTGGACATTGCGACAATATCAGGCACATGTATGTGGCTCCTTCATCTTTACAGCCCATGTATATGCCACTGAAACCAAAATTGAGACTTCGCAGATACTGTCTAAATTCAGGTATGTGATTTTACTCACAGACTAATGACTAAACCCGACAATTTGTGTAGCAATGTATTAATATTTTTAGCATATACATCGACGTAAACATATACATAGGATTAGGAACAATCGAATCCAAAGAAGCAGAGACCTGTAAAACCTACTGGCCAAGCTAAATTCAACTTCCATCCAAAATTAACACGCAACTATCCAGGATTATTCGTGCATCCTTCTCTTTGCTGGCTATGAAGGCCTGAAGAAGCGTCAAGATCATTGGGAATAGGCCTTGCCGGGCAGAGCCACCGGCCTGAGCTCACCACCATGGAGGAAACCGGCGAACCACTTGGCGGAGTGCTTCTGGTACCTCGTCCTCTCCTTGGAGCTGAAGTCCACACCGTAGAGGCCAAAGCCCATGCGGTAGCCGTAGAGGTACTCGAACACGTCCAGGAATGACCACACGAAATAGCCCTCCACATTCGAGCCGTACCTGACCACCCAGCAACAGAGAGGAAAATGGTGAGCAAACTGCATGAGTTTCTTTCAGGTGTCCTCTACTCAGATGAATGGATGGTGTTGGTACCTGCTGGATTGGAGGGTCGCCTCGATGTAATCCTGCAGGTACTGCGACCTGAACTCGTCGTCGGGGGCGTTCCCACTGGAGGGATCAGCAATGCTGGCAGCTCCTGATGGATATGATCATTGACGAAATGGTACGTATTTCAGATTTATGAGTGATCAAAAGTTGATGACCTTACAGAATCATGCATTTTAAGGTAGCTGAAATTTCGGTCAGTAGAATTTACCATTCTCGTGGATCATGACCACAGGGTTCTTGTATTTGACCTGCAGATGCTCCAGCATTTTCCTCATAGACCACGCTGTTGATGACATCAGACCCATTTTCGACCCAAAGAGGAGCTGTTGCATTTAATTTTAGTCATGCAGACATACAAATGATTTAGTTTATTGGGAACAAAGGAACAAAGTTCATTTTCAAACTAAACTGATTAGTAATGGAATGACTTGTATCATAAAATACCTGGTTCTTTGAGTTCAAAAATGGCACTGCAAGAATACATTTGCAGAAGAGTTAGGTTTCATTCCTCTCATTGCATTATGGCACATATAACACATGTTCTTACTGGTGTCATATTTCACGGCTGCATCACCCATGAAATCTCTCAGCTTCTGATCCAGTTTGCTAAGATCAGCCTTCACATATGCGGCACCGTAGTGGTTAAATCCTACAAAGTCAAAAGACCCAAGCACTCTCTTCAGCTCTTCAGCAGTGAAAGATGGTAGCCTGGACCCAACATTCTTCCTCATCACTGGGGGGTAGTCTCCATGTACCAATGGATGCATAAACCTGTGTCATGATCACAAGATCTTTAGCTGTAGTTACACACACATTCTAGCTGTCCTTGTTGAACTTGAACTGTAGAAGAACATACCATCCAATGTGGAAGTCATTCATCCTTGCAGCTGCTGCTATATCCTCAGGTGCTTGTGTCGCAGGCTCGTGCCACCAGCAGAGCAATGTGAGTCCAATTTTTCCTCCTTGCTTGGCCTGATTAACAAGAAATAAGAAGGAATATTGCACATGTGAGAATGGCTAATCTCAAATGAACATGTTGGTTCTGTAAAAGGTGGCATTGTTCCTAACCTGGTACTTCTCTTTATACAGGGACGCTGCTGAGGCATGTGCAAGCAGAAGATGGTGAGCTACTATGTAGGGCTCAGTGGTAGAGTTGCCATTGTTGCAATTGATGCCGAAGGGGGAGGAGCATCGCTGTGGTGGAAAGAATCCTATATCGTATCCGCCAATGGGCTCAATGTTTGGCTCATTCACGGTGCTCCAGT
Organism: Triticum urartu; assembly: GCF_003073215.2. Classification (NCBI taxonomy): domain Eukaryota; kingdom Viridiplantae; phylum Streptophyta; class Magnoliopsida; order Poales; family Poaceae; genus Triticum; species Triticum urartu. The sequence goes on from NC_053026.1 coordinate 481,524,402, forward strand.
ATTTCACCCTGTCACCAAAGTTCTTGAAGCACACATCTGCATACGCCGTGTAGTCATCTCTGCAACCATGTGACAAAAAAGGTAAGAAGAACCATTATTTTTTTCTTCCCTTATGAAATTGCACTTGCACTAATGACATTGAATAATAGGGCAAGAAGAAATTACATGAATTTACGACTAAGCATCCCATGGTATTCATCTTGAAGAGCCTGAGGGAAGTCGAAATGATATATCGTCACGTGAGGCTGAATTCCTACAGGAAACACAGGAAGATGCACGATTTATCTCTGCACAGCTGGACATTTGGAAATCTTGTAATTTCATTCGTAAATGAAGGATTCAGTATGCCAAGGATCAAATACCATGACTCAGGAGTTCATTGATAAGGTTGTTGTAGTACTCCAGTCCCTTTGGATTGACAGCTCCTCGGCCATCTTCATGGATTGCAAACAGAAGTCAGTTCAGTGCCATTCTTAACTTCTCTGAAACACATTATTTAATACATGTGGTGCTTTTACTAATACTGTCGGTATGACCTTACCAGGAATAAGCCGAGGCCAGGCAATGGAAAATCTATACGCGTCCACGCCCATCTGGCTCAAAAGCTTTACATCTTCCTGGTTGTTTATCTGAGTGAGTTTAGCACCCAATTCTTGTTCTGAAAATTCATCTGTTTAACATCACTTGGTCTCACAAACTAACCTTGTACTTATGATACTGATCTGCAGTCACATCAGCAGTGGCTCCATCAGCAGAGTAGCCTGTGGACGTTAAAACTCCATGTTACAATTCGCAATGCGATAATGCGTGGTAGATTCAGGCCCACATGGCGTGGGGGAGCCTGTGAATAAACCTGAGTGTGTGAATGTGTCCCAGATGCTGGGTTTTCTTCCGTCCTCTGCAACCGCACCTTCAATCTGGAACCAGCCAAATATTCAGATCGGTACGCACAACAAAGTATTTTATATAAACTTGTTATCTGAATTCTGATTTCAGACAGCAGAGCCTTAAGAGCAAAGGCAGTTAGTTTTGACCATTCTCTCTAATGATTATTATTATTATTATTATTATTATTATTATTATTATTGCTTTGGCTGCTGAGATGATACAGTATGCTCATAAACGGAGGTTGCCAGTTGTTGCCTTGAAGTTGGATTTTCACAAAGCTTTTGATTCTGTCAGTTGGCACTGTCTGGATCAAGTGCTTGAGGCCCGAGGCTTCCCTTCAACCTGGAATCAGTGGGTTCGTTCTCTACTTTCCACCGGACGCTCTCGAGTTCTGATCAATGGTGAGATGGGCGATCCTATCCTTGCCAAACGAGGGTTCCGGCAAGGTGATCCTCTGTCCCCGTACCTCTTCATCTTAGTTGCGGACGTGCTGCAGAGGATATGTTGTCACCACTTCCAGGAGGGTACCCTGCTACATCCCCTGGGCTCGGACAGGTTCTTCCCAGTGCTACAGTACACAGACGACACGTTGATACTGTTTCGAGGCGACTTGAAACAGGCGTCTGTCATCAAGAGCATCCTCACCTGCTTCTCAGACTTCTCTGGGCTGAAGATCAACTTCCACAAGAGCACGCTTGTACCTGTCTCTATGGATGCGTGTGTGGCTGATGAGATTGCCCAGCTCCTCGGCTGCCCTGTATCGGCCTTCCCTTGCACTTACCTGGGTTTGCCGTTGTCTCTACATAAGCTTACGCATGGCATGCTGCTTCCTGTTATTCATAAGGTGGATCGGAGACTGTCCGGTTGGCTAGCCACTTTCCTTTCCATGGGTGGAAGGCTCACCCTCATTAACTCTGTTCTTGCTGGCATCCGGAGTTATTTCATGTCATGTTTCCCCTGGCCCAAAGAATCCATCGACACTCTGGACAGTCTGTTGCGAGCTTTCTTCTGGCAGGGCAAAAACAAGGTCAAAGGAGGTCAGTGTCTTGTGGCATGGGACAAAGTTACTCTTCCTCGAGCAAATGGGGGCTTGGGCGTCCGAAACTTGCAAGCGCATGATCAGGCCATGCTATGCAAGTTCGTCACTAGAGTTCTGCAATTTTCTGAGGTTCCGTGTTACCAATGGTTCGCCACACAATACTGTAAGAGAGATGTGCCTCACAGTTCTGGTAGCAGGGACACGGCCATGTGGAGAGGTTTCAAGGAGTACATTCCTTTGGTGATCAGCTCGTCGCGCTGTGTGCTGGGCTCTGGTGACCTAATCTCCTTTTGGCATGATCAGTGGCTCCAGGTTGGCAGGTTAAGGCAGGTCTTCCCGGTGCTCTTCTCTTTTGCGAGAAGGCCAACCTGCTCGGTTCGGTCCCAGTTCAGTCATGGTTCCTGGGTGGTGCAGCTTCACCCAAACCTTACCCATGCGGCCGCAATGGAGTTAGCAGCCCTCCATCTTCTCCTTCAAGAGGTGGCCCCTGACGATGCAGCCGAGGACGCTCGTTCTCCGTCAGTAACTGGGAGCCGCATAAGCACCAGTTATTTTTACCAGTTGCTCACCTTCCGAGGGGTCAAGTGTGCAGCAGAATCATGGATTTGGGACTCGTTAATCCCCCTCAAGCATAGAACATTCCTTTGGTTAGCTTTTTGGGGGAGGCTTAACACTAGAGATAACATGTTCAGGAAAAGCTGGTCTGCCATTGCTCCGTTTGCCGACTGCGATACCTGCCCTGCGTTAGAGAGCATTGGTCACCTTGTGTTGCATTGCAGGGCAGCATCTGCTTTATGGAACACCTTGGGGTTCGGATCCTTGGCGCTTGCATCATCCGACATCCTTTCTTTTGTCGAAGCAGCTGGTACGCGGTTGCCTTTTAGGCGTAAATGGAATGTGGCTTTTGCTGCTTGTGCTGTCACTGCATGGCATGCCCGCAATGATCGAGTTTTTCATTCAAAGCTATGGTCAGGTATTATGCAGCTGATCTCATTCGACTATGGAGCAACAGGACAAATAGGCAGCAAGACAAGACTGATCTTCTCTTCTGGTGTACTCTGTTTACTGGCTAATCTGCCAACTCTGCTGTTGCTTTCCCCTCCTTACTCCTGTAGTCTTCCTCCCCTTACCAATCTCTTCTTCTTGTGTTTTGCACCTGGGTGCACTTCACAAGACCAATGTAACATGTGACTTTCACAGGTTTCTAACCTGTTTTGAAATATAAGGTTGGCACTCAGCCACCTTTTCTTTAAAAAAAAAATTTTGGACCCCTTTTTCTTAGTTTTTACCCTTGTCTGAATTCTCAGGTCCTAACCCGTAGCAACATAAGATGGACCGCTATTTATTTTTCTCCCTCCACTCTAGAGTCTTGAGAGCTTTGGGATATTTATGGTTCCAATCCTGCAAACATGACGGCCTATTTGCAGCTTTCACTTATTAAGATGCTCTGTTTCGCTCCAGCCAAAACCAGAAAGAAGTAGCCGAAAGAGAAATTAGCCTGGTGACGTCGAAATGAAGTCGACGAAAGAAACTGGTGAGGAAATGGCATTTGGGTTGTTTTCTGAAAGACTATATGGGACGAAAACGTCGTTGGCAGGAACAGAGTGTAAGCATAGGCTGCCTGTGACTAGTTGCTTAATTTTTTTATTACTTTTTTTTATAATAAAAGGAGGAATCTTCTCCGATTTCATTTAACTGAAACCGCCACGTCTTTTTACAACTACCAAAAGAAACTGGTTGATTAACTGGGATTGACTTTAGGGATATGACGTTAGAAAGAAAGCTTTGTGCCTGTGACTGGTTGCTTAACTTTTTATTACTTTTTTTATAATAAAGGGAGCATCCTCTCCGATTTCATTTAACTGAAACCACCACGTCGTTTTGCAGAACTACCAAAAGAAACTGGTTGCGTAACTTGGATCGAGTTTAGGGATATGACATTAGAAAGAAAGCTTTGTGTTGGACCCTGAATTTAAGCAACTGCACGTCATGAACTACTTCTACAGTTTTGACTTTTTTGGACATTGGACCACCCTGCTGTTGCATCAACACAAGTACAAGTATACTCAGGAATGAAACATTAGTTATCCAGCATCGCCACATGCCCACATTGTTCATTCGCTTCTGATCAGATTAGAAAAAAACATGGCCAGAACACGTGGAAAGGAAAGAGAAAAATGCTCTTTGGCCGCGGAAATTTCATGTCCGTTACTTTGTTGCGCGCCCTGTTCCACCCGTCCGATTGATGGCTCAGTTCACTTTAACAATATATATAGGACGTGTCACGTGTGACCGAAAATGTCGTCGAGAAAAAGGCAAGGAGCAGCTGGTGAAGGAAAAAGGGAAGGCCAGGGGCAGGAAAATGACACAAGGAAAGGGAAAACTGCACACCGGCACACGGTATGCAAATGCAACCCCTCTAATATTTCCTTTGAAGGCCCTCCGTCCTATAATATAGGACGTTTTTGCAAGCTAGCATAGCTTATATTGTGGGACGGAGGGAGTAATAAAGAGGAGATCTTTCGATGCTTGCATGTATGAACGTTTTTTTTGAGAGAGATGATGATGCTAGATATTGCCCGCAAAAATAAATAAATAGAGGACATCGACCAACAAGTCAGCATGTGCCACTTGGCAGCAATTCCATGCCCTGCACAAAGATAAAGATAAAAATATTATCTCCGTCCCTAATTAGTTATCTTAGATTTGTCTAGATACGAGATATACATCCGTATCTAGAAAATTTTATCTAAGACAACTAATTCGGAACGGAGGGAGTAGTACACTAGTAGTACTGTTCTTGATACTAATAGCACAGAAGCAAGTACGTTTGTTTCCTGATGGAGAAATTTGTACTAGGTTACGTAGTTTCTCTGAAAAACTCAAAAACATAGTTTCTCTGTCTGTTTCAATTACGGAGATTTTCGTGTGGCTGTCAGCTGCGACAGGAGAAATCCCTAGGACGCACGAACCACCGGCGATATACTAGTACGATGCATGCAACGGCGAGGGCGAGGGCGAGGGCTAGGGCGAGGCGGGTGGCCTGGCCTGGCCGGCGTGAGCTGAGTGGCATAGCAGTGCGCCGCGTACCTGGTAAGCGGAGGAGCCGGTGCCGAAGACGAACCCTTGGGGGAAGTCGCCTTTGGTGATGGCCGCGGCGGCGGCCCCTTGAGACGCGACGGCGAGTAGGAGGAGAAGGACGCAGGAGATCGCCCTCGTCGCCGGCGTCCGGCCGGCTGTCCTCATCGCCTATATATAGACAGCTGCTGCTAGCTCTGTCGTCGATTCACCGGCACTGCGCGCTGTCTCGGCGGTGGTGGTGGGTGATGAACTGATGTTGGGTGATGGTCTCTTTATATGCCGTTCCCGGTGCTCTGCGGCCGCTAAGGCTTGGGAATGGCATGGCTGCGAGTGCGTGTGTATGTGTGGTATAGGACTGGCGTCAGCGTCGTGGTCGGCCGTCGGAAAAAAAGGAATCTGGCCTCCTGACCGGTGACCTCGCCGGACCGGCTGCGTGTAACGCCAGACAGAGTGGACGGAGCCGCACGCAAGCGAGCAGCGAGAGCCGCTCTGTGGGGGCTAGGCCCACCACGTCGGCTGACCACCGCTCTCGGCCACGTCGACCCACTGATCCTGCGACTTCCAAGCCTAGCGGTGCAGCTGTACCTGTACTCGACTGAAAAAGTCCCAGATACACAGGCTACTTTTTTAGTGAACTGCTTTTGTTTAATTAAGGAAAATTGCACAGGAAGCCGACATCAGGTCCCCATCTTTCTCTTTTGTCGAGATGAATCCAATCATGGATTCCAAATCGGAGACATTTCACCCATACCCACGCACAGCAGATGTGTCACCTGTTTTCTCTCCCCTCCCATGTCTCTAATACGGCAGCAGCATTTTCTCGAGCACCTTGAGTGCGTTCGCCAACGACAACCTGCCTGAGCTCGAGGCCGGCCATCACCCGCTGGTGGTGGCCGCACCACGGCCACGGCCACCGCCGCGCTAGGACCGATGTTATTTTATAGAGCGCCACCCCGCCGGGATGAGTTTTTTTTTGTTCGACAAATCTGTCTGACCCTTTCGTGATAGTTCAACCACATACAGTTTCTGTTCTAAACCACTCCCAGTGTTGGAATCTGGCCTACAGGTCGACTCCAGAGCGTCCCTCCCAATGTCGGGCTCCATTCTCTTCCGCACTGAAGCCGTTTCCCTTTCTGGCAAGATGATAGTGGCAACAGACCTGCCAAGTTTGGCTTTAGCGCTCTTATATTTCTTGACAGAGGGAGTACTATTGAATGAAAAATGAGATTTTGCAGCATTGCAGGTTCTATTTAAATGCAGGTACGTGATTTCGATCTCGAACTGCTGACTAGATCCAACATCTTGTATATCGACATATTACTATTTTCCGCATATACATGAATACATCAGCATAGACATACGTATATATTAGGATCAACCCAATCCAAAGAAGCAGAGACCTATATATGAACCCTACTGCCCAAGCAAAATTCAATTTCCATCCAAAAACAACACCCCACCATCCTCCCAGTCCCAGGCTTATTCGTACATTCTCCTCTTCGTGGGCTACAGAATCTTCAAGTGTGCCAAATCACTGCGAATAGGCCTGGCCGGGCAGAGCCACCGGCCTGAGCTCGCCGCCACGGAGGAAGCTGGTGAACCACTTGGCGGAGTGCCTCTGGTACCTCGTCCTCTCCTCGGAGTTGAAGTCGACGCCGTAGAGACCGAAGCCCATGCGGTAGCCGAACAAATACTCGAACACGTCCAGAAACGACCACACGAAGTAGCCCTGCACGTTCGACCCGTTCCTGATCACCCAGCAACAGAGAGGAGAATGGTCAGATAGCTGTGTCAATATGTTTCGGGTGTCATGTCACTCTTGTACTAAGATGAATGTGTTGGTACCTGCTGGATTGGAGGGTCGCCTCGATGTAATCCTGCAGGTACTGCGACCTGAACTCGTCGTCGGGGGCGTTCCCAGCAGAAGGATCCGCAATGCTAGCAGCTCCTGATAATTAAATATGAACATTGAAGACATGATATTTCAGGTTGATGATTCCTTGGGATCACGATGTTTTAGGGTAGCTGAAACTTCTGTTTTAGTAGAATTTACCGTTCTCATGGATCATGACTATAGGGTTCTTGTATTTGAGCTGGAGATGCTCCAGCATTTTCTTCAGAGCCCACGGTGTCGATGTCATGAAATCGCTTTTCAACCCAAACAGGAGCTGTTACAGTTTAATTTTAGCCACACAGACACACATATGATTTAGTTATGTTGGGAACAAAGTTCATTTCCCAACTAAATTGATTATTAGGGATGAAATGCATTGTATCGTCAAATACCTGGTTCTTCTTCAAAAATGGCACTGCAAGAATACATTTGCAGAGGAGTTAGGTTAATTCATTTCTCTCATTGCACTACTGTGGCATATATAACACATGACAAGACTAGGTTATTAGAATGCTTACTGTCATATTGCACTGCTGCATCACCCATGTAATCTCTCAGCTCATCATCCAGCTTGCTAAGATCAGCCTTCACATATACCGCAATGTAGTGGTTAAATCCGACAAAATCAAAAGATCCGAGCACTCTCTTCAGTTCTTCGCCGGTGAATGATGGTAGCCTGGACCCAACATTCTTCCTCATCACCGGGGGGTAATCTCCGTGGACCAACGGATGCATATACCTGTGCCATGATCACATTATCTTTAGCTGTTGTTACACTCAAATTATAGCCGTTTCTATGAAACTTGATGTCTAGAGGAGAACAGACCATCCAACATGGAAGTCATTCATCCTTTCAGCTGCTGCTATATCCTCAGGTGTTTGTGTCGCAGGCTCGTACCACCAACCGAGCAATGTGAGTCCAATTTTGCCTCCTTGCTTGGCCTGATTGTCAAGAAATAGAAGGGAATATTACACCTGTGAGAATGGCTATCCCAAATGAACAGTTGGTTCAGTAAAAGGTGGCATTCGTTCCTAACCTGGTACTTCTCTTTATACAGGGACGCTGCTGAGGCATGTGCAAGCAGAAGATGGTGAGCTACTATGTATGGCTCTGTGGTAGAGTTGCCGTTGTCGCAACTGAGGGCGCCGAATGGGAATGAGCATCGCCGTGGTGGGAGGATACCCTGATCATATCCGCCAATCGGCTCTATGTTTGGCTCATTGACAGTGCTCCAGTACTTCACCCTGTCGCCAAAGTTCTTGAAGCACACTTCTGCATACGCCGTGTAGTCATCTCTGCAACCATGTGACATAAGGCAGAATGCAACATTATTTCTTCATCTCTTCATGCAATGGCACTTGCGGTAATGATGTTAATTAGTGGGGCAAGAAGAAAGTACATGAATTTGCGACTAAGCATCCCGTTGTATTCGTCTTGAAGAGCCTGAGGGAAGTCGAAATGATATATCGTGACATGAGGCTGAATTCCTGCATGAAGCAGAGAAAGATGCATGAGTTACTCGTGTGCAGCTGGGCATCTGAAAATTCTTGAATTTTTATTCTTCAGATAAGGATTCAGTCTGCCAAGGATTAAATACCATGAGCCAAGAGTTCATCGATAAGATTGTTGTAGTACTCCAGTCCCTTTGGATTGACAGCTCCACGGCCATCTTCATGGATTGCAAACAAAAGTCAGTGAAGTGCCTAGCCAACTTTTCTGGAACACATTATTCAGCAAGTGTATAGGACAAATGGTTGTACTACGACTGTCGGTATGGCCTTACCGGGAATAAGGCGAGGCCAAGCAATGGAAAATCTGTATGCGTCGACGCCCATGTCACTCAAAAGCTTTACATCTTCCTGTTGTCAAACACAAAATCAGCTGTAAGATTTAACACGAACTTCTTGGTTTGACAAATCATCCATTTAACATCACTTGGTCTCACAAACTGACCTTGTACTTATGGTATTGATCTGCAGTCACATCAGCATTCGATCCATCGACGGAATGGCCTGCGCATGTTAGAAACTCCACGTTATATTATAATTCACAATAGGAGAATGCATGGCAGATTCGGACGCGCACAGGTCATGGGGAAAGTAGAAGTAACCTGAGTGTGTGAACGTGTCCCAGATGCTGGGTTTTCTTCCGTCCTCTGCGACCGCACCTTCGATCTGGAAAAATCAGCCGAATATTCAGGTCAGCAGAGTATTCCATACAATACAACAAATAATGAGTGTGATCTGAATTGAGAAGTTTCGGGCTATTTATTATTTTTACTTCTATTTTTTGCGAAAGGGGTTTCAGGCTATTTGTGGTTCCAATTCTACCGAACATCACTACCTATCTGCAGCTTTCGCCGATCAAAGGCACATTACTTTTTTCCGCTCCAGCCAAAGCAGAAGAAGCGGCAAAGGAGGAGAAATTAAAACCCCAGTGACGTGACGTGACCTGAAATCGACGAGAGGAAGTGGCGAGAAGGCGACACCCGGCCTGGTAGGTTGTTTTCTGAAGACATGACGCTGGTTTTACTTGCTTATTGTTACGTACTCCACTATGGAACGAAACGAAGAGGTCGTCGTCGGAAACAAGAGGATCTAGCTAGCATCGGTGGCCAAGCAATGGACGCAAGAGCTGTGACGCCCTGCTTGCGAGTGGTTGCTAACATGGGTTTATGCTAAGGAGTAAAAGCATGTCCCAGTCAGTGACGGACCCTGAATTTAAGCAGGTGTTTAAGGTTATTTAAGCTGCCGCGCCTTTCGTCTGTCGAGCTTCAGCTACTACTGTTGCATTGATCGCCACATTACTTATTGAACGCTTCAGATCATTAAGAGAAAAAAACATGGCGGGAAGGGGCGAGAACACGTGGAAGGAAGGAAGAACCGAAGAAGAGAAGACCCTTTGGCGCCAGAAATTCCCTGTCCATGCGCGTCCTATTCCATCCATCCGTGTGAAGGATGGCACGGTGTGTTGAGTTTCTTTCGATGGGATGCGTAACGCGTGACGGATGAAAAGGACGAAGGAGAAGGGTAGGAAGGGGCAGGAGGACGGTGGCTGTAGGCTGTAGCTTGGAGCCATGGAGGCGACAAAAATCAGAGGCCAGTGAAGCAAAAGAAACAAAGAAAAATGCACAGATATTTCTTTGTATGCGTCGCGGGTGAAGTCTCGCTTTCTTATGTATAGAGCATATACTGTATTTCTTTGTATGGAAGATGTGGTTTTGAGTTGAGTGGTGCTGCTAGGATGCCGACGACCAAGCTGTCATGTACTCCCTCCGTTCCTAAATATAAGTCTTTTTAAACATTTTAAATAAACTACAACATATTTCAAATGAACTACAACATATTTTAAAGTATAGATTAACTCATTTTGTGTTGTATGTAGTCCATGCTAGAATCTCCACAAAGACTTATATTTAGGAACGGAGGGAGTGCTACTTGGTGCCATGCCCTGCATGATCGGTGGTGCCACGCATGCACAGCCACCAGCCAATGAACGTGTTGATAGCCTCGTGGGAGGAGAGCAAGTGGTGGTGGGGGTTTTTTTTTTTGCCACTGGTGGTGGTTAATTATTTTAACTTGGGAGTTTGCAGCAGCAGGGATCGGATGGCATCTTAAACGAAAAGCTACTCTACTGGTTTGAGCTTCATAGGTAGGGACCAGGGAGTAATAAACTGTTTTGTTTAGGGAGGGAGTAATAAACTGTTGCGTATCGTAGAGTACTGTACGTACGTAATAAAAACTGCTCTTGAAATGGCACTGTCGTGCGCCCTGGCCCATCCTCACTTGTTTAAAAAGGACGGGCGTCACGTGTGGCCCAAAGTCTCGCGGGAGTTTTTTTCTTTTTCTTTTTAGGGGGTCTCGTGGGAGGTAGACGATCGAAAGCGGAAAGCCAGGACAGTAACTGAAACATTTCCGTTCCGTGTAGTATGCACGTGTGGTCGAGTAAGTGGTGCGGATTGATCGGCGACTACAGCAGCCCGAGCAGAGCAGGCGTCGGTGGTGATGCTAGCTAGGATCATGGTTTTTCGCTTTGAGTGAGATTTCATCAATGAAATTCACTGGGTTTCAGCAGGCGCTTAAATATTTAAGTTTTAACCAAAATATTTTGGGAGTACCTAGAACTCATCTAGATGAGATATAATTTGGTCTCATTCACCTGGAAAACAAGAACAGATACAACTCACATCAACACACACATCTTATAGCATCACATCCAATGGCTATAAAAGGTGAATGCAACCAAATTATGTCTCATCTAGATGAGTTCTAGCAAAACTGAAATATTTCAGTAATACACAGGAATTTAAATGTTTGTCAAAAATTTAAATACTTAATTGAATCCAGGCTAATATTTCGACCTTTTGGTTGAAATGCAAACCGAAATCACTGAATTTCGGTGATTTCAGTTGGTGCTGAAATTTTTTCTGGAACTAAGATTGAAATTCATGGCTAGGATAGCGACGAACACGGACACACGTCGTCGCACTGCACTTGGCAGCCCTGCACCAA
>NC_053026.1:481537111-481674555 GCF_003073215.2 Triticum urartu
CAAGTGGAAATGAAATTTGAATGTGGCACTTCTCTTTTCCTTTTGAGAGGAAACTGGAAGGAGTATGGTCCTTTTCTTTTTATGAGTGAAAAATAATTACTACCATTAACTGTTTTCTAGAGGGACAAGACCAATAGCAGATCCAGTAGGGTGTTTCTTTGTAATAAACAGTTTTTTTTTGTGCAAAGAGGGTGTTCCAAAGAAGGAGTTGGTTGTGTCTTCGTTGGGCTAGTGGTGCTTCGGTAGCAGAAACAGCGGTTGGTTATTCTGCGACTTAGGCGGACATCTAGGAACAATTGACCCAACACCGTCCTCTTCTCTAGGTTGTGGATCCTTGGGGATCGACACCACCGGTACATCGTGCGGAGATCGATCATTACCATGTATGCTACTTCCTTGTCCAACAAGATGATGGTGCGGAACTCTAACAGCGGCAACATCAGCGCACCATCGACATGTGCGGTATGAAGAGGATATAGGAATCCCCAGGGGCTGAATTGCACTTCTCTTTTCTTTTAGAGATTTTCTTGTAAGACTGGTGTTCGATTCATACAGAGAGCACAGTGCAAATCTAGCAGTGTTATCATAATACCAGTACAGCAAAATTAACTACAAGAGCACATTTCTTACAGCAAGCTTCTGGACAATAAAAAAAAGGACAAAATGGCCGATCCAATGAGCACATTTTGACCTGTCAGATGCAGTGCAACCAGGCATGGCATGTAAAACGAGGAAGACGCGGAGTAGAAATCAATTACTGACCCGCGCGCGCGCCCACATGCATGACGGGACGTGTACATGCATGCACGTAGTACGTAGGTGGTACTCCTCCACCGCAAACCCCAACGGAAACGTGATGGATCGGCCGATGGACGCAGGTGCGTGGCCAGAAGAGGCCGATCGACATAGGAGTGGTAGGACGATTGGACGGTCCAGACTCACACCCAGACCCAGGGCTCCAGGCTATACTACTGCACGCACTACATCTACCTACGGCAAAAGTGCAGCAGAGCTATGTGCTGTGGCTGTGGCTGTGCTATTGCATGTAGAGACGTTGCATGGGTCGACCCTTTCCGCTTTCCAGCTCTCGGGGGCACGAAAAGATGGCGTGTATGGTCACATCCATCTCGCACAGTACGCGCCCGCATGTCTAGTCAGCTAGCTAGTCTTTTCCTCTCTCTTTTGGGAGTGGCCTCGCTGGTCAAGATGCAGCTGTTGATGCTGCTGCTGCTGCGTAGAGTAGTATACAGCCACCATCTGGCTAGCTCTCTAGGTTTTGAAAATTAGTCATACGTGAATGGAGCCGCAAAAACATTTATTGCCTACCAAAACAACAGTAGTACTTCTACCTATAGGTATACAAGCTAAGAGCATCTACAGCCGATGGGCAATCCAGCCTCTCAAACACACACGGACCTGCTCGGACGCGTCAAGAGCGCTAACCTGACACATATCATATTTGCCACTCTATATCCACTCTATATCCGCATATCTCATATCCGGCGCCTTATATCCATGCTACACACACAACGTTCATCTACTCTATATGATCAGACGACGGACAGCAAAAATCGACTGTAAAGGAACACAAGATCGGCTGCAAACCAACATTAGCAAACTTTGCCACATCCGAAAGATCATTGTTCGTTACCGGACAAGTTCTTAAAACTTCTATAACTAAAAATGATATAAACATTGGGCGGAATCGCCACTTCCTCGTCGGGCCTTTGCGCTTCCGGTCACCGACGCAGCTCTAGGCGTCCGCAGTTGGTGGAGGGTCTTGGTCGCCGACGAGGAGGTATAGCTTTCGCCGTTATCAGAGTCGGGGTCGGAGACGACGACGAGCCCCTTCATCTGATAGACCGCCCTGTTCTGCTCACGCTTCAACCTGGCGAACCGAACCTTCTACGTCGTTGCCCCTTCGCCTCGCGCTCCAACTGCCCAATAGCAAGCCGGGGCGCCTTGGCATTCTTTCGTGGAAGGCGGCGAGCGTCCGTCTCCGCCGTCGTGAGGGACGCAGTAGACTCATGCGAGGAGACACGCGTCCTCGTTGGGGTCCACCTCCGTCCCACCGCGGCGGTGACTGCTCCGTCGTGTTCCTCTCCCATGCACGCTACCTCTCACGGCGCGCGGCGCGCGCCTTCGGTTCTGGGCCGGCGGCGCGGGCACTAGCACCCACCACTGCCCCCGTGGAGGAGCGGCTGACGGAGGAAGGAGACGGCGCGAGGCGGTGCGGACTGCATTGTCCTGGCATCGCTACACGCGGGCCGGGAGGGTCCATATCCGGCGTCTGTGATGTGCCGGCGCGAGAGCTGCCGTCGGTCTCCACCTTGGACCGCTCCAACGCAAAGTGGAGGTCCATCTCCTCCTCGTAGTTGAGCTCGGAACCGGAGTCGCTGCCGGAGCTGGACATCATAGTGGATGGGATCGGAACCGGAAAGGAAGAGGAGAGGACGAAGCGAGAGAGAGTGAACTAGAGCTGAGAGCGAGGCGCCCGGATTGAGGTTATTTATGGGACAGATGTGAGGTCGATGATGGGTCGGGACTGTCAGACGGATGGGCCCTACGTGCCCACGCCGCCCCATATCCATCCTATATTTGGGCTGGATATGTGGGATGCCGGTCAGCCTGGACATTTGTCCGCGGTTTAAGAGGTCCGGTTGAGTCAAAAAAAATGTCCGGTCATTGACCGGACGACCTGTCCAGACGTTTGAGACGGTTATGAGAGGCCCGGCTATAGATGCTCTAACAGCCTAGCAAGTACAACCACATGTATCTCTAAAGATACTAAGCTCCCTAGAAAGATACAAAGAGTTCTCTGCAGTGAGATGTAAATCGTTTTTCCTTGTTTTTTGCCTCTAAGCTTTCTTTAAAGCTTGTAAAAAAAATCTTGTACATTATTTTTTCCTTTTCCTATCTATATGAAATGGGCAGAGCATCTGCCTTTCACGTCAAAAAAGAAAGATATTAAAATTTGAGCCACGTAGCCTTTCTACAATTCTTACATCATATAGCCAGCATCACTCTATATAACACTATCATGTCATCAAGAGACTACTACATTATTAACCAGTCATATTGTATAGTTCACTATAATGTTGGCTATTAGATTAGTCAGTTAATTTTCACCTTCTCTATTCCCCTTTACTCTCATTTACTCTTTGTACTTCTATTAAAACGTGTAGAGATTGGCCCTTGCATGAGAAACCATGGCTTCCCCCTTTTTTTGTCCCCTCCTCCACATAAGCAAAAGTATCATGTAAGCACAGTTATACTCTCCAATTATAAATGGGACTACTACGCATCAGCCAGTGGATCTTTTTAAAAGATCTGCTGCCTCGTGAGCAGTCGGATCTGGCACAATCAATCAGCCAAACGTCTTCCTCTACTTTGTAAAAGATGTCTTGTTGAGGAGACATTCGCAACAGAGGTTATGGTTGCGTTCTTTCTGCAACGTAAGTTGTGTTGTGGGATTTTTTTGCAATATGGGTTGTGTTGCAGAACTTTTTTTCCAACATGGATGTGTTGCAGGGTTTTCTTTGCAACATAGGTTGTGTTGCGGGATCTAGCCGCTGCCGGATCTAGCCCTTGGTCGGTTTGCAACAAGGGGCTGGTTGCATAACCTCTTTCTGAAACAGTGGATCGGTTGCAGAATGTGGACACGAAGGGTTTGCTGCTGATCGTATGATTAAGAGCCTATCCGATGGACATAAAGGCGGCGGACGCTCGCACAAGATCGGTCGGTTCAAGGAAATCATTTCCTATTATAAATGTATATTTTGCTCTACATACACCATCTGGCTAACTAGCTAGCCAGGTTTTGAAAATTAGGCCCACATAAATGGAGCCGCAAAGGAAAATACCCCCCATGAAAATTCAACAGTACCCCTGTATTTGGTTGTATATTTAATTGTCTGCAAGTTTGTGAAGATTTTGAGCTATGTGCCTTTGTAAATTCAAGCTACATACAGTGAAAGATGTTACTAACAGAATAACAGATATTAAGGCATGGCATGCAGCAGCCATTGGGCTGTAGGGGCCGTGCATGCATGCATAATGTTGTGCTTGCGCGCCTCGGGCACTGCGTGCATGCATGAGGTGCTGCATGCTTAATTTGGTGCAGCAGGCTAGCTAGTGCCATCGGTGATCGACCGTCCAGTTACCAATGTTATCACATGTATATAGTAGCGAAATTCATACAGTATAAATTAGCTGGGTGCTTTGACCGCTCACTCCTCGGTTAATTGCTTCGCGCACCGTACGTACGTGCTGTGCGTGTATCGTCATCTTGCTCCTGCATGCACACGTGACGCGCATAATGAACTACTGTATGTACGTACATACTCCCTCAGTTCCTAAATGTAGGTCTTTCTAAAGATTCAATGTTGACTACATACGAATGTATATAGACGTAGTTAGAGTATAGATTCATTCATTTTGCTATGTATGTAGTCCATAGTAAAATCTCTATAAAGACTTATATTTAAGAACGAAGGGAGTACCTAATTTACCTACGCTATATGCTCTCCTTTTTGCGAAATTGTTATGTCCTGTTTGTCACATATAATAAGTTGCCTGATGACATAGGCGGTTTAGAAGAATGGCCGGGATGGGGCGGCGACGTGCGTGAGAGCGCCTTCGGCCGCGTGTGGCGGTGGCAGACATTTGGGCCAGTGAATCGGGTGGATTAGAGGAAGGAGAAGAGAATGGAGAATATCCCTGCCTGGAGCTAGGAAAATACATTAAACGTTTTATTTAGATCAAACGGCTTAAAAACTCGACTTACCCAAAAAGAAGAGAAATAGCGGAAATTCGCAGGGGCGCGCACCTTCCAAGTCATGCCCGGTCGCTTGATTGCCTCGCGATTCATGAAGTAGTTGGATCCCGCACAAGGGCACAGTAAATTTTAAGTTTCAATTGTTGAAACTTACAATTTTTTAATTGAAAATTGTGATTCTCGCTCACTCTTACCAAGTTTCATGGATAAAATTTTAAGACGTTTTTTGTCAATCGCAGGCACAAAAATCATAATTTTATTGTTCGCCCGTACCAAGTTTCAGCACTTGAAACTTAACATTTACTATCAAAATTCGTAAAAATATATTTAATATGGATCTTATTTGAAAGCTCTCACCATGAGAAACATGAATATAAAAACAGAACTTAATTTAGACTTTTCATTCAAAAGATATTAAAAATTTCAAAATCAGAAACCAAAACTAAAAACACGCGCGAGAGACTCGGTGCCCTGTGACCCGCGTGCCACAAATCCGCCCCCAGGAAATAGAGGCAACTTACGTACAGTCGGTTCCAATCTATGTGTTCGTTGCTAGTATAAAAAATTCATTCGTCCGTACTGACATACGTATCCACGCATGCATATGCATGCACCATGTGCCACTTGCAGATACTGAAATTTATCTGTTTATCAACACTGTTTAACCACAAGAAAGCCTGGCCTATGGTACGTACCGAGGCAGCATGGCTATCCATGCTAGCATGTTAGCGTACGCGCTTCTGGCCATCCGTGCGTACACATCTCAGCTTGTGTCTTTCCGTGACGCACCGTACGTACCGTGCTTGCACAGAGAATTGACTCATCGCAGCAGAAAGAATTACTCCCTCCGGTCCATGTTAATCATATCTGATTTAGTACAAGAATTACTACTATTTTATAGTGTATGTTATATAGTTTACTCCTCTCCCGTTTTCTATGCATCCTTACACCACACATTTTGCTCTATGATCAGCCTTTTCTCCTCCTTCCTTCATCTAGCAGTTTCTTCTTGTAGTTGTAGGAAAAGACATTTAAGTCCCTTATTTAACTACATATTGCTAAAGCTAAATTGGAAACACACACATGGCAATTTCATGTATTCTGACGATCGGCCTCTCTATATATGTATCCTCTCCCCGGCGACCCTGATAACGAAGTGAAGAGACGTGGCTACGTGTAGCTAGCTTAGACCAACAGTGGTTTGATTGTTTGGTACACAACAAGTGCCGGGCCCTGCTACGTACACAGCGATCGATCCGAGCACATGCAGTTGAATACTTGAATCTTCAGTGGCCCGCGAGTTTGCCAAGCATTTCTAACTGCGACATAGCCTTTGTAAATTCAAGTTGCATACATAGTACTACAGTGGAAGAAGTTTTTCTTCTTTTTTCGAGAAGAATACAGTGAAAGAAGCAAGCTAAACAGAAATTAGCATGCAGTCGAGAGGGCTATATATATAGTCTGTAGGGCGCATGCATGCATGCAATAATGGAGTTAGTGCATCGATCAGTGCATGCATGCATGCGTCGCTGCTTTCGTGCAGCTTGGCTTGGCGCTAGTGGTGCCATCCATCGTAGATCGTCCAGTTACCGATTCAATCACACGTATAATGGCAAAATATATAGTGCATCTGTTGCCATGCTCGGTCCACCACCGATCGTTTATTACCGTACTGTACGGGAATATATAAGGTACCGCGTGTGTATCATCATCTTGCTGATCGTGCACACGCACGTATAGTCACTGATAACCTACGTACCTGACGTACCTCCACTGCATGCATATACGTGATGTTCATTGTTGGTAAGTAGCTACTGAAAATCCTTAGCATGTACTCGTACTCGCCATGCATGCATGCATCGTGGCTGATGATCATCGATCAGTACACCACGTACTGAGATTTTACTATTTCTTAACACTGTTTAACCACATGATAGGGCTAGCTTGGCCCCATGGTACGCATCTCAGTTTGTATCTTTCCGTGACGCACCGTACCGTGCTTGCACAGAAAACTATTGACTCGTTACAGACGAAAAATAATGTGGTTCTTTTGTCATTGACTATTCTCTAATTTTTCACAACTGAAGTTGTGCTTTAAACTCATCTCTTATTTTTATTTCAAACTTCGAGTGCACACACATTCCTCACAACACCACCACGTTCACACGTCTACTCAAGACTTGAGTCATGGAGTTCTACGGTCGACAGACGATACCACCACGGCCGGACTTCTTTTCTGCGGGAGCACGCTTTTTGATGACGATACAGTGGTAGTTCCACGAATGTGGCATCCAAGTCAACACAACACAACACAACTGAAAAGCAATCAAAAAAAATTGTCCATATAAAAGAAAGCTTCACGAAAAACATAAATGTCCTTCTAAAGTTAGTAAGAATTTGAAATCATCAAATTCAAGATAGTAGAAAAAAAATGTCCATTGATTTTAGCATGGTTATGGAAAAGCATGGGATTCAAGTTCCTAAAGGTTTTCTTTATTTGTAACATTTCTTTATATTATTCCTGCAATGAATTATCTAGAATATTGTTGACTTTTCTGTGACACCACCATGTTCCATGCAGACGCGGCATGCACGACCGCGCAAGTGCTCACTCACCCTCGCCCCCATGTCCCATGCAAGCACATTCCTCCCCTCGTTCTCGTCGGCAAGGTCGACATCGTCGTCGGCGAGGTAATTCCACCTCTCGTCCTCATCGGCAAGGTCGCCGTCTTGCCCCTTTTTTTGACAGAGCAACTTGGGTCGTCGTCTTCCTTGGCGACACCATGTCCCACGCAGGCGCGGCACGGCCGCACAAGTGACCAACCAAACCAAACCTCGCCGCCCACCGACGGCGAGCAGTTTCCTGCCCGGCATTGACATTTGCGCGCCCGTGGCAGGCTCCCTGTCGCTGATGCGCGACGGCTCCTGCGCCGATCGTCTCGGCCGGAGCGCCAGTCTGAATCCTGTAGCCGTGGGCAGGGCGCCGGCCGGGCCGGGCCGCAGCTAGCAGAGCGGCCAGCCGGCCGGCCACGGACGTGCATGTAGCTTGACAGCGTCATCTCACGCGCTGTCGCCGCACAGCGAAAGGCCGCTGCCCCGCCTTCGTAGAAAGCTATGATTGGATGCGTCAGCGGCGTAGTCGTACGCCACACACATTTGTGAGTCCCCTCCTGCTCGCACTGCTCGGCAACAGAGGAAGTTCGTCACAAGCAGGAGCGGCGTGAGCCGAGCTGCCAGCATTCAAGTTCTTGTAGAGCCTTTCGGCCTCGGGGAAATGAGATCAGACCGGCCTTGTAGCCGCTGCTGCTGCTGGTGGTGGTTTCGGGACGGGAAGAGTATGTGCAGGGTCAGAAACTTGCTTGTTTTGTTCCGAACCACCCTGGGCCAAAACCACCAATGTCCAATGCTCTGCTTAAATCACATTCATGCCACACATGGGTATCACTATGTACACACATCGTCATCATCATCGGATCCGGGCCGGGCCGGGCACTCTGGGTCCGGCGCCATGTACAAACTTTTACAGCTTCGTCTATCATCATCCGCTTGCAAACAAAAACCCGGCAAAACCACAATACATAGGGATAGGGGGGTATCTCACGCTGGAACGGGGTGGGGGGGGGGGGGGGGGGGGGGGGGGGGGGGGGGGGGGGGGGAGGGGTCCCCTGGCTCCCTGGAACACTAGCTATATTACTGTTCTTGTGACACGAGCTGGGGTCATTGATCGGCGAGGCGAGGCGAGCTTGGAGCTGTGCCCGTCGAGCAGGAGAAGGCACATCAGATCAGAGCACGGCAGCCGTACTCTGCTCAACCCAAGGTCTAGCTACTGGATCATCTATCTACCTGGGGTCTTCTAACAAAACAAGAATCTCTTCGTCGTCGATGGTTCCGCTGTCGATGGCGTACTGCAATGCCGTTCTACCTTCACGGTCTGTCGCCTGCGAATCAGCACCCCTGCATGGAGATTCAAGCGAGTTATAGCATCCACACATACTGGTAGCACCGAGATGTAAAGTGTATAAAATAAGCACATTCCTATATTATAAGCATTATAAGTATACCTGGAGAGGAGCAGCTTGGCATGCACACGCCTTCCTTTCAAAATGCTGTGATGAAGCGGTGTTCGGCCTCTAGAATCTGTGGAATTCACACTGGCTCCATACTGCAGGAGCAGCTCAACCATGCCTATATCCGCGACCCGGCAGGCCAGATGAAGCAAAGATAAGCCCTCAGCGCAGCCATCCAATTCATCTGTTCGTGCGCTTGTGCTCGCAGGAGAAAGAGAACCCCTGGGAGATATCTTCTCATGTGTGCCACAATCAAAACTACCATTTGACGGCGAAGACGGTTGCTCTTGTAAGAGAAGCGCTTTTCCAAGAGTCAAAGCCGAATTAAATGATGTCTGCCCATAAGTTAGATTTACATCCGCGTTCGATCGCACTATCAGACTGTACACCTCCATCTTGTTGTTTGAACTTACGTGATCCCACATCTGTTGCGCTAGCTGAGTCTCATCCATACTATGTTTTCGTACAAAATCTTTCTCAGCATACTGGAATATTTAAGAAACAATAATCATCAGCAACTGAACATCACTAGGCATATTATAAATGAAATTATCTCTTATATCTTTCACATCAACAATGAATAGGACTAATATTGTTGTCTTGGCACAGATTCATGCAACACGTGAGACTTTAATCTCATTCTTTTTTTTTGGCGGGCCTTTAATCTCATTCTCACCAAGTTCACCTACCATGTTCTCTAGTTCTCTACCTTCTCACTCCCAGTTTCCCTAAAACCACATATTGTAGAAAATGAAATATTCTCACACACTTAAAGATGTATCTAATGCTCTTGATTTGCATGTGGAGGCTGTATCTCATGCAAGATACAGTTTGCATCCATTTATTTTCTCACTATAAATCTCACAAAAATATCAAATGGCAGCCTTTTAGATACAGATGAGGTGGTCTGTTGCAGATATCCATAGTTCCTCTTTTTGTTTAAAAGAACCGTTATGCACCAAAAAGTCACTTTGGAACCCGGGTGCATTGGAGCCCTATTTTTTGAACTGTGCCAAAATGTTATTTTAAAGTTTCAAAAAATTCTGAAAAAAAATCAGCATGTTTATATGAATGTATATTACACGTGTAAATTTTGATGCTGAAATAAGTAACCATGTGAGCTACACAAAAATGACAAAATCATGATTTTGGAAAGATGAACAGTGCATGCATTATTCACTATTTGGAAATCACCATTTTGTCATTTTTGTATAGGTCACATATTTACTTATCTCATCATCAAACTTTACACATTTGTAATATACATCCATATGATCACGTAGAATTTTTTTCAGAATTTTTTGAAGCCTTAAATGTGATTTTCAGAGTATTTAAAATAAGGTCCTCCAATACACCCGGGTTCCAAAAATCCACTCTCCATTATGCACTCTGTAAACCCAATGTGGTCTATTCATTGAATGTTGCCTACCACTAACTCGCACGTGATTCTTGAAATTGCATTCTGCTTATTAGTGATCACCAATGGTTTGCTCAAAAGTAGAATACACTGAAAGAATAGGGAAACATAAAGTACCTTGGCATGAATAAATTTCTCTTTCAGAGAGATAGGATCCGATTGTTTAGGCTTTCTGACAGCCAAGTTATCTGGTGTGTTCTCAATTTCATCAGCTCTACAAAACAGTAAAACTTGCCAGTTAGCATGATACTACAACAATAGGGACTTCACAGAATTTTGTATAGTTGCAAACAGCATCGATTTACCTCGAAGTATCACCATGATCGAAACTGCTTGACGAAGTCAACATTTCTTCCCAGATAGTGTTGGCAAATGTGTTGCCTAAAGACTGGAAGAGATTGATTACAGATGGCTCCCACACCCTGACATCAAGTGTCAGAGACCTTACCTGCCAATACAAGGTACTCTTTAGGTAATGTTCTCCTAATTTATCTTTCAACAATTAAAGCGCAGCCTGCTAATCACATTAATGATGAATTCATGCTATGACTTGCAAAATACCAAATCTAAAATGACATGATTTTACAAAAAAGGGTTGGTGAATGTTGTCTGAAAGAACTAAACTATTTCAAATTTTGTGCATGAAGTATAAACACATTGCATCCCAAAATACCTTAGTTTTCCTGTCAAAGATGCAGTATTTGCATCTCAGGTTCTCGTTTCAAATGAAGAAACAAATGGGACACACAACTATCATTCAATTGTTCCTACACCTTAATATACTGAACGCGAAACAAACAATATATATACATTTTAAATGTAAGGATTTTGAGTTGAAACTGTCAAGAATATTGCCTGTTCACCTTAGATATATGCACACCAAGATTTCGGTGTACACCAGAACATTCTATGCATACAAGGACTCCGAGGTTTAGGGATGCCCAATCAGGCTCTGCGGCACCACAATCAGCACAAACATCATTGCCAACCACCTTCCTAAGCAATTCAATTGGCTTGTCAGGTCTCATGCTGGTTCGGTGGTGTTGTGTGACTCTGGAGTGCTCAAAGTACCCACTTCCTGAGTTCTTTTCCATCATAAAATCTTCACTCATGGAATGGTCAAGTTCTGTTGAGCTACTGAAAGAACTACTTTCGCTGTTTGTTCGATGATGCCCACTGCCCTTAGGGCTCAACAGTAGACGCTGGAACAAATTGTATTAGTGTTAAGAAAATCAAATCTGGATATGTAAATAATTGCACAAAAGTCATTCAGCACTGACCCGTTCAGGGGATTGGGAGCTTAACAAAGAAGCAATGACACCAGTGATCTTTTCAATCCAATCCATCTGATCCATCGCACTCTCTGCCTGCCCAAGAATAGGTGCATGTCACTACTAAATAGACAACAAGAAACTTGGCATCTATTAAAAACTCAATAGTGTCATTCCTTTCTTTGCTGGCCTAAATGACAAATACAGACAACAAGTTTCTGGTTAGGCTGAATACCTGCAGTGTGTAGTTTTTTGTGGGCGAAATTATTCTGAAACAGAACCTTAGATCTGATTGATCTGCGTCAACTTTAATGGTTGATGTTAGCAGGTTTACTGTATGTCGTGCTACAGATTTCTCATCATGCACACCGCCATGGTAATGAGATGAGAACCATCTGCTAAGCAGCCCAGAGCCATGCTCAGTGGGAGTGTTACTTCGTTGGTTAGAATAACCACTCTGTAAAATCAAAAACAGGAAAAAATTAACGGAATGGTGTGAACTGAAACAAACCCAAAGCATTTCTATAATATCATGCCAAATTGAGTAGGTGTTACGGGAACTTACGGATGGTCTACTATTTTGCTTGCGGTAATAATACAACATTCCTCGATTATCAAGGACAAAGAACCTCCTTTTCCAGTCGCCTCTCAAATTCGAAGAACGCTTTGAGAGA
The DNA here is from genome assembly GCF_003073215.2 of Triticum urartu. Lineage (NCBI taxonomy): Eukaryota > Viridiplantae > Streptophyta > Magnoliopsida > Poales > Poaceae > Triticum > Triticum urartu. The sequence goes on from NC_053026.1 coordinate 481,549,318, forward strand.
TAGCCTTGCCGAATAGTCTGAACCTGAAAATAAGTACACACTTTTGAACATCACATGCATTTACTGAATGAACACCTTCCTACAAGCATGAATCCAAATTTCAAGTCAACCAGAATGTGCTACCTTTCCCTTTGAAGCTGACTGCATGACGGCTTCAATCATCTTATGTGAACTTCGACCAATTGCTTGTATTCCATCACCATTGGGGGAATCAGTCATCCCGTTTGGCGACCACCGACTTTCCCGGTCAATCTGCCTTTTGAACTCTTGCATCCTCTCTACAAGAGCAGCTTGCTCGTAGTTGGACCTTTCTCTTGATTGCTGTGCATAAGCAAGAACCTGCAAAAGGAGAATCCATGGTGTGTTAAAACAAACATTTGTTACCAGGAAAAAGCAAGCAGGCACAGGCAGCTATGCGAAGAATTGGTGGATTGAGTAACCAAACGTTGCACTGTACTTCATTGAATCATTAAATAATGGTCTCAGCAGGTGGTTTCCACTGTGCAATTTGCACAATTAAATGACAAATTAATTTAGAAATGAAGCAACTGGTACTGGACTATCTGACACCTAATCTTGGAGGTGATTTTCACTGCAATTGCCATGACCAAATGACACAACAATTTTGCAATAACTATTTGAAATCGGACCATCTAACACTTAATTGCAGGGGTTGAAGGTCATAAGATGTCAATTTCTTGAAGGCATTTTGTGCGACGAATCCAGGAGTCTGAGGTCAGGGAGGCTTTAAAAAGGATGAAATGAGGCAAGGCGATGGGCCCTGATTGTATCCCCATCAAGGTGCGGAGAGGCCTCGGAGACAGCGATAATATGGCTAACTAAGCTTTTCAACCTCACTTTTTGGGCAAACAAGATGCCCGAAGAATGGATGCGGAGTAAATTAGTACCAATCTTCAAGAACAAGGGAGGCGTTCGAAGTTGCACTAATTACCGTGGAATTAAGTTGATGAGCCATACAATGAAGCTATGGGAGAGACATTGAGCACGGGTTAAGAAGAATGAGAAGCGTGACCAAAAATCAGTTTGGTTTCATGCCTGGGAGGTTGACCATGGAAGCAATTTTCTTGGTACGACAACTTATGGAAAGATACAGGGAGCAAAAGGGCATGCATATGGTGTTCATTGACTTGAAGAAGGCCTACGATAAGATAAACGCGGAATGTCATGTGTTGGGCCTTGGAGAAACAGAAAGTACATTACCCTCAACAAGGACATGTACCATAATGTTGTGACAAGTATTTGAACAAGTGATGGCGACACTGATGACTTTCCAATAAAATAGGACTACACCAAGGGTCGGCTTTGAGCCCTTATCTTTTTGCGTTGGTGATGGATGAGGTCACAAGGGATATACAAGGAGATATCCCATGGTGTGTGCTCTTTGCGGATGATGATGTGGTGCTAGTCGACGACAGTTGGACAAGGGTTAATAGAAAGTTAGAGTTGTGGAGACAAACTTTTTGGAATCAAAAGGTTTTAGGCTTATATAGAACTAAAATTGAGAACATGAGGTGCGGTTTCAGTATTATTAGGCACGAGGAGGAGGTTAGCCTCGGTGGGCAAGTGGTACCTCAGAAGGACACCTTCTGATATTTGCGGTCAATGTTGCAGAAGGATGGTAATATCGATGAAGATGTGAGACATCAAATCAAAATTGGATGGATGAAGTGGCGCCAAGCTTCTGGCATCCTTTGTGACAAGAGAATGCCACAAAAGCTAAAAGGCAGGTTCTATAGGACGGCGATTCGACCTACGATGGTGTATGGCATTGAATGTTGCCCACCTAAAAGGTGACATGTCCAACAATTAGGTATATCAGAGATGTGTATGTTGAGATGGATATGTGGCCACACAAGAAAGGATCAGGTCCGGCATGAGGATATACGTGATAAAAGAATTGGGGTAGCAATGATTGAAGAGAGGTTTGTCCAACATCGTTTGAGATGGTTTGGGCATATACAACGCAGGCCTCGAGAAGCGCCATTGCATAGCAGACAGTTAAGGCATGCGGGCAATGTCAAGAGAGGTCGGGGTAGACCAAACTTGACATGGGAGGAGTCCGTTAAGAGAGATCTGAAGGACTGGAATATCACCAAAGAAGTAGCCATGGACAGGGGTGCGTGGAAGCTAGCTGTCCACATGCCAGAACCTTGAGTTGGTTTCGAGGTCTTATGGGTTTGTAGCTTACCCCAACTTGTTTGGGAGTAAAAGGCTTTGTTGTTGTTGTTGTTGAATGTGCAGATAACATGCAAGATTATAAGTTTATAACAAATGGCGCATCGGTGGAAGAGATTTTTTGCATATCCACTAACTAGTACATATGTATTACTTCAACTACATAAACTAGCACGGAACATTCACATGTAGCACTACAAAAAAAAGAAAAATAGAAAGTCACGGTTAAATAGTTACTTGATTGATATACGGTTCCATCTGATGGAGTAATTCATATCCCTGAAAAAAAAACAGCAGATGAAGTTTGAATATCATTTGTGCATAACCAAGAAATGTCAGAATGCAAATAATGACAAGCCAATACTTGTTTGAAATAACGAAGATGTGCATCCATTGTCCCACTAACAGCCTCCAAAAATTCAAATCTTTTCTTAGCCTCAATGTTTGAAAGCGCAGTCACCTGTAGATAAGACAAACAAAAGGCATGCAAATATATAATTACAGAAAACAGGACAGTGAATAGAGATACAGGGAAGCATTACACCTACCAGGTTGAAACGAGCTTGCTCAAATGAAGATCTGGCGCTGTGGAGCTCCTGGTAACGTCACAGCCAGTTAGTGATCATGGCTTCTAACAGAAGTTCGATAATGTCAAATAAGGAAAGGAACTTACATCCTCAACTGCAGTTGCTATGTCTGTCCTTGTTCCTTTCTTCAAGGATAAATACCTCTCACGAGCCTGGGTGAGAAGACAAATCAGTCAGCGAGGCCCTTTTTAAAAATGAACTCGACTTTTGTCAAAAATGCATCAGCAACCGCAAATGATAGCATGCCGATCAACAGAAGAAATGGAATAAAGCTGTCATATTGGTGTCACGGTGCAGTAAAATTATTCCCATGCAGCAAACGACAGATTCTGCTTATCCTAGATTAATTTTTATCATGGGCCACTATTTTAGCAACTAGGAGTCAGTAGACAGAAACATAACACAGAAATAGCATCTACACATTATGGCAAACCGAATCCTTCTGATTATAGTGAAAGTTGGTTATCATATTGGCAATCCTTCTGATTATAATGAAAGTTGGTTATCATATTGGCAGGTTGACGGGAACAGAGTAAACAAATACCAAAACAAAAATGGGAGAATATATAGCTCTATCATTTTGTTCACAGTAAGCGAATATATTGAACTTTGTTATTGCTGCCTCAAGATTGAACCCATATGATACGAGCTTCAGAATCACCTTGAAGACATATTTAATATTGTAACTTCGAAATGAGCTCAAAACAGCATTACCTGGTCGTACAGAAGGCTAGCCTTGTCAAAACGCTTCCGGGCATCCTGATCAGAAGTTATCAAATTTAATGGCAGGTCCAAACCCAATGTGAAATTTACAAATAAGATGTTAGAAGAAAATTGTGCAAATACCTTCACATCATGCAAATCCATGTCCACAAACTGCAGCAGCTTGTCATTTAGCATATGTTCAACCTATCAGAACAGTATGCAAGAAGTTAGACCACCTAAACCTGAAGCTAAGCAAATGGATGCACGTGCAATATATGTACATACAAATGTCTACCTGGGAGCGCAAAACTTCCTTGTATGTTCCAATTTCTCTCAAGGCAATTGTAAATTTGGTCATCACGGGTCCTGGACCAGAGGTACATGTCATAATTTATACATAACTGGCCAATTAGGAAACCAACAAGAAAAAACACTACAGCGCTGATGAAACCTAATGAAAGTTATGATGTCTTGTCATTTTCATTGACAAAAGCGCCCTTCAGTTCTCAGTTAGCTGTTACTGGGGGTTTTACACAGTGGCCATGAGAAGGTTATCGTTCAGGAATTTCAGGCGTCACATGGCAGCATTTAACCCTAAAGTTAACAGACTTGCATGCGTGCGTGCATCCTTAGTTTCCTTGAACTCCTTGCTTAAAAATGCATTCTTGACCGCTGGCATACTAGTGCTAGTGGTTTACTAGAGATAGTAGTAGTATTGTATTTCTCCTACTACTACTCTGGCACCATGTGCGCATACAACAACCAATAAGCAGATAAACGACAACAAACCGACAAGGTAAATGACTTTAAAAAAATGGACGCCATGCAAACTGATGTTGCAACAAGGAAAAAGTAAAATGAACAGTAGCTGAAAATCGAGATCTAGTACTTGAACCCTGCAATCTATTGATAAGTTCATATAAATAATTGACTACCTACAAACCAGCCTAGAAAATATTTTGGTGGTATAAATCCGTCTCAATTGAATTAGTTTGGGTACAATGGCAAACAAGCAATTTTAATGAACTCGTCTTGGTATCAGAATCCTATCTAAAACAACACCTAAACGAGAGCCGGAGGAAGTATCCAGTTTTAACAAGCATGAAAACAAAATAATGCCCAAATTAAAGTGAGTGAATGTGACTATAACAGTACATAAATATACTTGAATGAGAACTATATTGCTAACCTCCAAAGGCAACACTGATTGGATCATTGTGACCGCCTCCAAATGCTTCTAGTGAACTTGCGAACGCAATATCTCCATCATATGCTTCGCCTAGCCCTTCACTGAAATAAAAGGGAAAATGTAAACAAGTTCAATCCTAGATAGCACATTGCAGCACGCAAGCATAAAATGGGGAGGATAAAGGGGCGTATGCCGCTCAAATGAGATGGCAATGGTCACTTACGTGTACTTACGGCAACCTTTGTGATACTTCAAGCATCTCTCTCTCAGCAAATCAGCACCTTCTTCAAGCGATTGCATCTATTTATTGAAGGAAAAACAATTTAAACAGTGTTCGTCAATCAAACAAAATCTGTTGACACTTTTGGTATAAACCCAGAAAGAACCATTAAAAAGCCTAGGTGCAAAGCAATTTGTAATCAGCGGAGCACACAAAAAAATGTAATAAAAGCACATGTATCACATCAAAAGCTCATCCTTTTGCTGAGTTGTTTATAACTATAGATTTATTACTCATACAATTGCATAGATAAAGCCTGTCGAGTTGCTTGGCGAATAGCCAAAACTCTGAACCAACCAATCCTACCAACACAATATCAAACAGTCTAGCAGTTGTGTATAGCAAACATACCCTACACCAGTAGTTCGAACCAAATTCTTGCATAGAAAAGCAAGCATTGCTGTCTCAGTTGCATCAAAACAAACTTTGACCAATCAACGCACACGACGCATGGCAAAAGAAAACCAACATCTAACAGGATGGACTGAGAATACCATACGATTGTCCCTAGGAACTCAGGTGGAACCTTTGCTCACATGCTAAGATTAAAAATATAGCAGTGAGGCCAATCAATCAATCAAAGAACAAAAAAACAGACAGACAGACAGGAAACCTGCACATCGCTACCACAGACAGAGCCAGACAGACAGACAGAGCTGCTTCAATCTCGAACGGTTCGAGGCGAAGCTACGGCGAGAGGGGTCAGACTTGCTCCACCCATTCCCATCGGTGCAGCCGCAGAAACAAGGGCAGATCCAATCCATCACAGGGAGCCCAATCCAGGAGCCACCAGCGGCGAGCACTACAACCGAAACTGCAAGCTTTCGTCGCTCCCCACTAACTAGTCACCCCCGGCCCTTCCCAGCCACCAAGCGGGGCTCTCCAATGGCCTGAAATCGAGATCCGAGGAGTAAGCTGGCTCACCTGCTTCCTGAACATGGGCGAGTCATCGAGCCGAGTGAAATACATGGCTGCCACCTATAAGCCGCCGCCGCCGCCGCCACCACTCCAACACCGCAACCGCACGGCCCTCCTACCACCTCATAAAACCCCGCACCGCAGCCTCCGCCCGCGCGAACTCTCGCCCGCCGACAGCCCACTCCGCCTCCGCCGCCGCCAGCTCGGCCTCACAGCCCTCCCTCCTCCTGCTCCTCCTCCGCCTCCTGCTCCGGACGCCGCGTGCCGCCGGATGGAGCAGCAGGACGCGCCACGGGTGGGGACCGACGAGGGCCGGCGAGAAACCCTAGGCGGCGGCCGGAATCGGCGAAATGGCGGTGGGGGCGGAGGAATGGAATGGAATGGCGAGGGGACAGGCGCAGAGAGGGGTGTAAAGAGAAAAGAGGGTCGGGGGGACGGCGAGAAAAATAACGGTGCCCTCTCCCTTTTGGTTCGATTTTACTAATTTCTCGGGTTAATTAAGGGGAGTGGGGGATTAGGAAGCTAATCGTGCGTGGTGGGCCTCGCGTACGGGGGCGCGGGGGGCCGGTGGCGGTGAGGGGGGCGCTGGTGGACGCGGTGCACGGGGCCGTGGGGTGGCGGTTTGGGCTCGGAGGAGGCGGTCACCCGCCGGTGAGCGTAATGATGGGCCGGTTACATGTCTTTGACCGGGGCATACACAACGCATTTTTTAAATGAAAATTGCCGCTAGTTCTATGATCGTGTTTGTGCTATGGACTGATTTGTCCACATGCTAAGCCAAGGTCGATATACACCACTCGATAACCTTTAAAATAATTCTTAAGTTTGGCGCTCTCGGAATGGATTTAGGTCTTCAGTTTTGTATATCATGTCCATGATTTTCACTGGGTCCTCGTCCTGATGAGTCCCTTTGATAGGGTTTTGAGGCCTTTTCGGCTGCGTATGTCGCCTCTGTAGAACTGCTCGGCTCGAGGGAGGGGGGAGAGGGTTGGCGGGCGGCAAAGGCACGGAGCAGGAATGTGCTTTGTTTTTGTCGCAGGCGCGACTACAAATTGGTGAATCGGTGTGAGGGCTTCTCATGGGCCCAGTGCATCGGAGGAGTTGAGATTGCTAACTCTCTTGTCGATGCCTGAAACTTATGTACGAGTTAAGAAAGGATTATTCCCGAGTAGAGAGGGCAGGAAATGAGGACGGGGCAATCAATGAATTCCAGTGAAACAGAAGGTCTACATGACCATTTATTCATGCTCATCACACTTATCTTTGTTTTTATTTATTCTAAACAGGAAAACATCAAAAAAAAACTTCCCTTTCCATATAGATTGTCATGGCATGAACTAAATTAGGCCAAATATGGCCCATAATAATCCAGTTTCTATGGTATACATTGATTTGCTCGCTATCTAAGGCGTTAATTTATCTACTAAATTAAATATCATCAGTTTTTACCCAGGATCCCAACCTAACCTAACAACTACATTTTCTGTCCAAATTGTTGAGGCATGGTCGAATGTACCTTTAATACTTCACGTGCATTCTTCACTTATATATTTAGCCGGGATTGAAACATTCCAATCTCTTCATATATTCTTCTCGTTGAACTGTTCTTTTTTGCTCAACAAACGCAAGGGATTTGGTTACTAGTTTTCTTTGAAGGTTTTATTCCTTGATCTTTTTCCCTTGTTTAATGATTGGAATGAAAGTAGGATTGTTTATTCAATTCAAACTTTTATTCATGAAAAGTAAGATCGATAGTGGGCCCTATTGTTTGGGCTCTGTTATGTTAAGGATTTTTGTATCCACATGCCTTAGAAGTATATTTGAATGAGAATGAATGAAATGAGCAGACCTTACTAGGAAGGTAAACATGCTAACAAACTACTGCCTGCGCTAGGAGAAGCACGAAAGAAAAACAAACTTTTATTCTTTTCATACAAGAAGAATCGGCACAAGTAAAAGGATTTTGTGTCGAATAGACGATTAAGAAGACCTGCAATCCCTTCAAAAAGGAAGAATTTTTGTTGTTCTCAACTTTGCCGCCCGGTGCCTAATTGAATGGCATCTTTCTTGGCTCCAACCACATCATCTGTGCCCCTCCTTTTTCTGGGAGGAAATCAAACAAGTAAAGGTTTTTGCCGACTCCCCTTAGTAACCACTCACTACTCAACTTGAAACCATGGACCTACCTCCTTCTTTTGACTTTCTTATTTGTCCCAATTCATATCGAGCATGTCTTTCTCCATATTATAGTTGGGGAGAATATAGGATAGGGGCGCTCAAAGCAAATAGGATTCTATATGGCCTTTCTTTCTCCAAAATCAAGTAAAGCCCCGACCCAAGAAATGCAGCAAAGCAAAGTCATCTTTGATTTGGAGCTAAATTCCCAGGGTCCACACATCAGCAAATGATTGGGAATTGGAATTGGCTATGAAGGAAACCAAAGCCCTAGCTCAAAGCATCGACTCCTCATTCTTTCTATCTTACATCGTCAATGAGCCTTCACTTTCTCCTAGAAATAAGGTAAGGTCAGTTAGCACTTTCCTGCCAACTTTCATCAGCAACACTTGTATGCTAGTGCCAGGAAAGAAAAGAGTAGGGGAGGATTTGGCGCTCCGTCCGATGGTGGGTTGGTTGTGCGCCGCTCCTTCATCTCGCCAGTGGTAAGGATTGGTATGTCTTTTTTTGCTTTCCAGTTCCATTTGAGGGTAGTGATGGGTAGAAAGAGGGTTCTGTGATTCAATGTTGACTTGGTGTTTGGTCAGGAGTTCTAGAGGACACGTTTAGTTTTGATTTTGTGGACCTTTTCAGTTCAAAGCTGGGAGGCATCACTTGTGCTCGTGTTTGTGATTTCTTTCACTCGCAAAATTGAACCACCATCCCTAGGCCTCCTCATTGATGGACTATCCTTCTAACCCGCCAGCCTCCATGCATCAAGAGAATCAACCTCCTTCCAACCCTTGCGTTGCAGCGCTGCAGGTGGTGCCAGTGTGTCATAGTTGCAACGAGCGGCGGGTGGTAGAGGGGGGCCAAGTAGTCGGGAAGCATAGGGGTGTTGGTGTGTCAGTGGGTTGTGGCGGTTGTGAGCGGGGATCAGGGCAATAGGGTTGAAACCCAGGAAACTAGGTTGGTGGATTTTGGGTCAGTTGTGGCCGTTTGGGCCTTCCAAAGAGTTTTTTAATGGGATTCTTGCTTAATTCTGATAATTCAGGTTGTTCGGGTACATTTGATACAAACAAGAATTTCTTGAATAAAATTTCGATTTTTGAAACTGCTACCCGATATAGTGTTCAGGTTTTTCGGATTCGAGAATCGGGTATCAGATTTTATGCCCAGCGTGACTCCAAATCCATACACAAATCTTGAGATAGTTTGCGTGTTGAGAAGATTATCTTTTGAAGCTCAAGAGCAAGGGATTCATTGCCGAGCAGGCTATATCTTGCCACTTTTGGAGGGTGCACGCATCCTAGATCAACTAGGTGTGCTTGGGAGTCTTCAAGTTTGTGAAGAAGCCAAGAAGTTTGAACGGCCTGGAGATCGCCTACTTTGTGAAGATTTACCTTAGTGATGTTAGTCCTTTGTGGGCGTAAGATATAGTTGAATAGGTTGGATTACTCCTTCGTGGACCCCTTGTGGGTGAGTGTCGTTTTGTGGTTTGTTCCTCTATGGAATCTAGCAAACAAGATCCTTGTGATCTTAGATCCATCATGGATTGAAAACATCCATCAAAGTGGATGTAAGATTCTCTCAACTTCGCCTTTTTATTGTGCACTTGCATGTCTTTTATTTCCGTTGCCTATTACTCTAGACTTGCATCTGTAGAGTGTTTTATAGATTGTTAGAAAATCTTAAAATATGCTAATAAATTAAAACTTGGGAAAATAGTCAATTATTGTGTTTAGTAATCTATTCACCCCATCTAGACATACTTATCGATCCTACGGTCATCCTACATGAGTTTTAGTTTTGAGGTCCAAAAAGTGATGCAGAAGCCAACAATACACCAAATATTTTTGGCAGCAACCTTGGGACATGTTACTTCAATCCCAAGAGAAGCATTGGAAAGTTATAAGTCACATCTGTTTGGAATGTAGGAATATCATTAAATTCTACATGGTTCCTCACATTACCTTGATTGAAGAAAAAAAAATAACCCAGACTCTTTCACATTGCATCGATTGAAGCAACAAGTGGATGACCAAGAGCAAGCAAAATTTGTATTATCATTAGACAAAATGCTTCCAACGGTTGCTCAAGGTGCTATTAGAATAGGTTGCAACAACAACGAGATGACAAAGTGGTACTTAGCTAATGTGTCCTTAATTTAATTACTCCATGACCTCTTATTGTAGCTCAACTTTGTACCTCATTCCTCAATTACTTTGCCTTACATTCCTCAAGCAAGTGACTAGATAGAAACTTTTGCTTACACAAGGAATTATTTCTCATATGAACCACCATGACAACGCTAAGAAACGGTGGTGCCTAAAAACAACGGTGCAACGCGTTTCCTTGTAGTAATTTGTTGATATGACGAATCAGTAGAGGCATTCCTTCGGACTCGAGCCAACTACCATGGTAAATATGTGCACCACATGGCGCCAGCGCAACTGTGCCCAGGTACCCTAAACCAAATTAGTAAGGAATTTTCTTTAGGAGAGCTTAGATTATCCTCCGGTCTTCCCCCTCCACCCACGCAAAATTTTCTCTAGCTCCATCACTCACTGCTTGTATATCCTACAACTATAAAGGGATGAGTCGGTGACTCACTGTTGACATCATATTCGTGCACACACTTGAAAAGTGAAGATTATATTCATGCACACGTGTTTTCCTGCATGAGGAATTCTGATTAATTAATCGATACACATGATTAAGGCCTTCAGGGGGGATCTGAGATGGAGGCGACTGGGCGGGTGCTACGTCTTGAGCTTGCGTTGGTTTTCCCCGAAGAGGAAGGGATGATGCAGCAGAGTAGCATAAGTATTTCCCTCAGTTTTTGAGAACCAAGGTATCAATCCAGTAGGAGGCCACGCTCAAGTCCCTTGTACCTGCACAAAACGATAGTTACTCGCAACCAACGCGATTAGGGGTTGTCAATCCCTTCACGGTCACTTACGAGAGTGAGATCTGATAGATATAATATTTTTGGTATTTTTGGTATAAAGATGCAAAGTAAAAAGTAAAGGCAAAGTAAAAAAGCAAAGCAAGATTAAAATGATGGAGATTGATATGATGAGAATAGACCCGGTGGCCATAGGTTTCACTAGTGGCTTCTCTCAAGAGCATAATTATTCTACGGTGGGTGAACAAATTACTGTTGAGCAATTGACAGAATTCTGCATAGTTATGAGAATATCTAGGCATGATCATGTATATAGGCATCACGTGCGTGACAAGTAGACCGAAACGATTCTGCATCTACTACTATTACTCCACTCATCGACCGCTATCCAGCATGCATCTAGAGTATTAAGTTAAAAACAGAGTAACGCCTTAAGCAAGATGACATGATGTAGAGAGATAAATTCATGCAATATGAAATAAACCCCATCTTGTTATCCTCGATGGCAACGATGCAATACGTGCCTTGCTGCCCCTTCTGTCACTGGGAAAGGACACCGCAAGATCGAGCCCAAAGCTAAGCACTTCTCCCATGGCAAGAACTACCAATCTAGTTGGCCAAACCAAACGGATAATTCGAAGAGACTTGCAAAGATAACCAATCATACATAAAAGAATTCAGAGAAGATTCAAATATTATTCATAGATAGACTTGATCATAAACCCACAATTCATCGGTCTCAACAAACACACCGCAAAAAGAAGATTACATCGAATAGATCTCCACAAGAGACACTAGCACCCAAATCACACAAAGCATAAAACTCATGATCTTTAATTTTAATTTTAATAGTTGGTTCCCACTCATCATAGAGTTTTCTAGGGATGGAAACTTTTAACTCAAGTTTTTCTTCATAAGATTGCATCAAGGCATCAACAATATGTTCGGTGAAGGCTTTATTTTGACTATACGCATGTGAAGAATTTAGCACGGATTGCAACAAGGAAATACAATCAATTAAAGAACAACTTTCATAATTAAATTCCTTGAAATCCAATATAGTGGGTTTAGCAACATCTAGATTTTTATTTCTTTCAATCCCACTTTCATCAATTTCATCATTAAGATCTAAATACTCCGAATTTTTAGAACGCCTTCTAGGTAAAGGGAGATCATATTCAGTTTCATCAAGATTCATATTGCAAAACAAAGATTTAATAGGGGACACATCAATAACTTTTAGATCTTCATCTTGATTTTCATAGGAATTGGAGGAACACGCTTTAATAAAGGCATCTTGGAAGCACGCATCCTAGCGGTTCTTTCCTTGCACTCATCAATGGAAATTCTCATGGCTTTGAGAGACTCATTGATATCATGCTTAGGAGGAATAGATCTAATCTTTAAAGAATCAATCTCAAGAGAAATTCTATCAACGTTTCTAGCCAAATCATCAACTTTAAGCAATTTCTCTTCAAGCAAAGCATTAAAATTCTTTTGTGAATTCATAAACTCTTTAACACTATTCTCAAATTCAGAGGGCATCTTATTATAATTTCCATAAGAGTTGTTGTAGGAATTCCCATAATTATTAGAAGGATTACTAGGATATGGCCTAGGATTAAAATTCCCTCCATAAGCGTTGTTACCAAAATTATTTCTACCAACAAAATTCACATCCATAGATTCATTGTTATTCTCAATCAAAGTAGACAAAGGCATATCATTAGGATCAGAAGAAACACTCTTAGTGGCAAATAATTTCATAAGTTCATCCATCCTTCCACTCAACACATTGATTTCTTCTATCGCATGCACTTTTTTATTAGAAGATCTTTCAGTATGCCATTGAGAATAATTAACCACAATATTATCTAGGAGTTTAGTAGCATCTCCTAAAGTGATTTCCATAAAAGTGCCTCCCGCGGCCGAATCTAAAAGATTTCTAGAAGCAAAATTCAATCCGACATAATTTTTTTGTGTAATCATCCACAAATTCAAACCGTGAGTAGGGCAATTACGTATCATTAATTTCATTCTCTCCCAAGCTTGTGCAACATGTTCATGATCAAGTTGTCTAAAATTCATAATATCGTTTCTAAGAGAGATGATCTTAGCGGGAGGGAAATACTTAGAGATAAAAGCATCTTTGCACTTGTTCCATGAATCAATACTATTTTTAGGCAAAGACGAAAACCAAGCTTTAGCACGATCTCTAAGCGAAAAAGGAAATAGCTTCAATTTAACGACATCATTGTTGACATCTTTTTTCTTTTGCATATCACATAAATCAACGAAGCTATTCAGATGAGTAGCGGCATCTTCACTAGGAAGGCCGGCGAATTGATCTTTCATAACAAGATTCAACAAAGCAGTATTGATTTCACAAGATTCAGCATCGGTAAGAGGAGCAATCGGAGTGCTAAGGAAATCATTATTATTGGTATTGGTGAAGTCACACAATTTGGTAGTATCTTGAGCCATCGCAGTTGTTAGTACCGCTGAGCCTGGTTATGAGGACCGGGGGGAAGAACCTAGTAAACCAAAGCGCAAGTGGAAACGGAAGATTTATCCCGATTCTGCAGTTCGTAGGAGTGCTAGGATTCGGACTACTAAAAAATTTCATGATGAATTATGAAAGGAATCTTTTGGAATAGCAGAGCTCTGAAAGACTTGGCTAAAAGAAGGTTTCTTGCTGAGGCATCTCTGGAGCAGCGTTTAGATTTTATTGCTCTATCGGAAACTGGTCGAGAAAACTTTGCGCCCCAGTTTCTTACCTCTCTTGCGGGCGGTGTTGATTTCGATTGACATTGTCTTCCTCCGCGAGGAAGATCGGGTGGAATCTTGCTTGGTGTGAGATGCGATTCGCTAGAAGTCCGAAGTGTAGTGATGGGCGACTTCGCGGTTAAGTTTCGAGTCAGGTCTAAAGCCGATGGTTTCAACTGGGCTTTGGTGGCGGTATATGGTGCTGCACAGCCCGAGCTTAAACCGGAGTTTCCGGCGGACCTTGTTCGAATCCGTGGGTCCGAGCAGCTTCCAATTTTAGTTGGGGGTGATTTCAATATCATTAGGAGGAGAGAGGAGAAGAATAATGATAATTTTGACGGCAGGTGGTCATTTATGTTCAATACCATTATTGAAAGCTTGGATCTGAGGGAGATAGAGCTTTCTGGTAGAAAGTTTACCTGGGCTAATGCTATTGCAAACCCGACATATGAAAAGCTTGATCGAGTTCTCGCGAGCGTTGAGTGGGAACAGAAGTTCCCTCTCGTAACGGTACAAGCCCTCTCGCGTGGAATATCCGATCACACACCCTTGTTCGTGGACTCAGGGGAGCCGAACCACGTGGGAAACAAAAATACCTTTTCCTTCGAGATGGCCTGGTTCGAACGCGAAGGTTTCTTGGACCTGATTGCCAGGGAATGGGCTAAGGGTGTAGGAGGTAGGACTTCTGTCGAGCGTTGGCAGAATAAGATTAGGTATTTGAGAAGTTTCCTACGGGGGTGGGCTAAGCACCTTAGTGGGGTGTATAAGATTGAAAAGGACAGACTCCTTTCTCTTATTCAGACCCTAGACTTAAAGGCTGAATCCACGATTTTGCAGCCAGCGGAGCTTCAGGTTAAAACTGAGGCGGAGAAGAGGTTGAAAGAACTTCTCCGCGAAGAAGAATTGAAGTGGGCATTGCGGGCTAAGGTCCGCAAAGTGGTCCAAGGGGATGCGAATACTCAATTCTTTCACTTGATTGCTAATGGTAAGCACAGAAAGAAGAGGATCTTTCAGCTTGAACAAGATGAAGGAACTATTTTAGGACAGGACAACCTAAAAACTTATATAACCGAGTATTACAAGCAGTTATTTGGATCTCCGGAGGATAGTTGTGTGTCTCTCGATGAGTCCAAGACTGAGGATGTGCCTCAACTATCAGCCGCTAATAATGATAATCTGGTTGCCCCGTTCTCAGAGAAGGAGGTGTTTGATGCTATTGCACAGATGAAAAACAATAAGGCTCCCAGACCGGATGGATTCCCGGTCGAGTTTTACAAAAAGTGCTGGCACATTATTAAGGGGGATTTGTTACCTATGTTTCATGATCTATTCTCTGGACAGCTTCACTTATTTCACTTGAATTTTGGAACAGTCACACTGCTTCCTAAGAAAACGGATGCTGTGAGAATAGAGCAGTTCAGGCCGATCTGCCTTCTCAATGTTAGTTTCAAAATCTTCACCAAGGTCGGGACTAATAGGCTCACACAGATAGCGCATTCTGTGGTGCAACAATCCCAAACTGCTTCCATGCCGGACAGAAACATCCTTGAAGGAGTGGTCGTCCTTCATGAAACGCTCCATGAAATCCATTCAAAAAAATTAGATGGAGTAGTTTTTAAGGTGGATTTTGAGAAAGCGTACGATAAATGGCCATTCCTCCAACAGGCATTGCGTATGAAAGGTTTTGATGAAGCCTGGCGCCGCCAGGTTGAATCGTTTACGCAAAAAGGGAGTGTTGGAATTAAAGTGAATGACGATATTGGTCATTACTTCCAGACACATAAAGGCCTAAGACAAGGAGATCCGATGTCCCCTATCCTGTTTAACATTGTGGTTGATATGTTAGCAATTTTGATAGGAAGGGCTAAGGAGAATGGTCAAGTAGGTGGATTGGTACCTCATCTTGTTGATGGAGGTGTATCCATCCTGCAGTACGCTGATGATACAATCATCTTTATGGAGCATGACTTGGCCAAGGCGAGAAATATGAAGCTGGTGTTATGCCTTTTCGAACAATTGACCGGGTTAAAGATTAACTTTCACAAGAGCGAGTTGTTCTGCTTTGGTAGAGCCAAGGATGAACAAGAGGCTTATCGGCAATTGTTTGGGTGCGATTTGGGGGCTTTACCTTTCTCTTACCTAGGTATACCAATCCACCACCGTAAGCTGACAAACAGAGAATGGAAGTGCATCAAAGACCGATTTGAAAAGAAACCGAGTTGCTGGAAGGGCAAGCTCATGTCATACGGAGGCCGATTAATTCTGATAAATTCGGTGCTCACGAGTATGCCTATGTTTCTCTTGTCGTTCTTTGAAGTCCCAGTTGGAGTCAGGAAAAGACTGGACTTTTATCGATCGCGTTTCTTTTGGCAGGGTGATGAACTAAAAAGAAAATACCGGCTAGCTAAATGGGATATCATCTGTAGACCGAAAGACCAAGGGGGGCTTGGTATTGAGAATCTTGAAGTTAAGAATAGATGCCTTCTCAGTAAGTGGCTGTGGAAGTTGTCTAGTGAGACTGATGCCACGTGGGCGCAAATCCTTCGTAGCAAGTACCTTCAGACCAAAACTTTGTCCCAGGTGACAGTCAGGCCGACCGACTCGCCTTTCTGGAAAGGACTGATGAAAGTCAAACAATCCTTGTTTAATAGGACAAACTTTATTATTGGCAACGGTGCTAGTACACGTTTCTGGGAGGATACTTGGCTCGGAGAGACACCCTTGGCCATTCAATACCCGTCATTATATCGTATTGTTCAACGACGTGAGGTGTTCGTTGCAACGGTATTTCAATCTATCCCCCTTAATATTCAGTTCAGACGGTCGCTAGCGGGCAATCGTTGGAAAGAATGACTCCGTCTAGTTAGGAGACTGATGGAGGTTCAGCTTTCTCAACAACGCGATGAATTACGCTGGAAGCTTACTAGGTCTGGAGTATTCACAGTTAAATCAATGTATATTGATGTTATCAATTCGAGCTTCATTCCTACCTCCAAGCATGTTTGGGCTGTCAAAGTTTCATTGAAAATAAAAGTGTTTATGTGGTTTGTCCATAAGCAAATTATTTTAACCAAGGACAACCTGATAAAGCGTAATTGGACAGGACCTACTAGGTGTAGTTTCTGTGATCCGGATGAGACGATCAAGCACCTTTTTCTTGATTGCCCGTTAGCCAAAGTTCTTTGGCGGACGGTCCACATTGCTTTTAATATTACTTCACCGAATTCTGTCAACACGTTATTTGGGACATGGCTTAATGGAATTGAGCCTCACTTAGCGAGACATATTCGTGTTGGAGTATGCGCTTTGCCGTGGATTATCTGGAATTGCAGAAATGATTTGGTTTTTAACAGAACATCACGTATTCATTTTTTGCAGGTTATTTTCCGAGCCACGGCATTGATCCGTTCGTGGTCGCTACTCACTCCGATGGAGGCGAGGGAGCATTTGGTTACTGGATCTGTCCGTTGAGAGATGTTAGCTTGGGATATCTTCAACCGGTTTGGATGGCGGTCATGTAATAGGATAGGCAATTAGTTTACCTATCTCTCTTTAGCCAGCCGGTTGTGCCGTCCTTTATTTGGCTAGTTTGTGTTTCTAGCCCATTTTGGCTCTGTGTGAGCTTTTTTTCACTTTTTCCAGTTGAAGACTTTGTGACCTTGTTGGAACCTTTTTATCTGGTTAATAAGATGGCCGTATGCATCGCTCTGATGCAGAGGCCGGGGAGATCCCGTTTTAAAAAAAACACATGATTAAGGAGAAAAAAGGATAATCTCCTCAAGAAGAATGGAAGAAAAATCGGATAATTAATCATGTCGAACAGAAACTTGTGACCAAAACTTGAGCTCATCCACTGTTTTTGGGCCAACAACTAGCAATTACTCCAAAGTGAAACGCCAGAGTGATCACCAACTGAATGCTCAAGGGATTATTATTTTGGCTAGACAAGGCCATCGTGGGCGCTTGACCTGCAGGGACCAAAACACCACATATATAGATGTGCGCCTAGATCCCTGCCGTGAGCTCGTACCGTCGTACTACTACCAGCTACACCAGTGCAGCTCACCCATGATTGATCTGCCCGGCCCCAAAATCCACACGCAACGGTTAAAACAAGAACCGGAGCCGGGAAAATCAAGGGTAACCTCACCGCGCGTGTCCGGCATGCACACCGTGAGCCGCCCTCGACAGTCATCATGGCGCCAACAGTACGGCCCTGGGTTCAAATCGAATTATTCCGTCTCCAGGACTAGTAAACAAGCACACTGGCCGAATGTTTTGATTTATCAAGCGCGAATAATGGCTCCGTGGAAAATGCTTTTGGTACGTGCCTGATGAAAAGCAGCTCAGGGGAAATTGTTAGTACTCCACTTGTACCGGTGCTGTGTCAAAAAAGTCAAGAAAAGAAATTCGGACAGTTGAGCCCGGAGACGCTCATGAGTGTGGCTTTAATCAGCGGCCCCTACCTGTTTCCCCTCAAACTGCTACGCTGCTAGATGGAATTAACAGTCTAGTCTAGTCTAGTAGCTTTTCATCTGGCCTCACTTTGCTTCCCCGGAAATGGCCGAGGGAGGGTTTGTTTTTTGTTTGTTCCTTACAATAACAAGCGGCCAAATGACATCTTTTGTCTTATAGATAGAAAAATCTAGGAAGACATGTCACCACTATTATCAAGTGCCGAATGTCGTCCAGTCATTAGATCCTGTGGGAAATTAACAAAGATATTACTTACTATATTTGGGGAAAATACGTGTGCACGTATAATTGGTCGTCCACTCTTAGTTTGTGATGTCCATGTTGGAGTATGATGGGACCATATTTGAACCCTGGCTGAACTCAATTATTAAGCGTGAGCGATCATGCATGATAGTGGTCTTTTTCATTGCTCTTGTCTCACCTACTACTACTCAAGTAAACTAACTATAGCATAATTGTAGCGCATAATTAAGTGAACTAGTAGTACTAGTTAATTTGTGTGGCATACAATCTATCTGAACTTATATTTAGCTATGTAGCAATGTCAACACAATCAGTATTCAGTAAACACCTCACTCATCCCCCGGGCCCCCTCTACCATGATCTCCAACCTGCATAATTACATGCACTCGCCTGCCAGATATGCGAATCTATTTCGTCCAAATTTACTAAAATAACTTGGCCGCACGCTGAATAAACAAATGGAGGATTTATCTGTGTGCTTTTGTAAGGCGTCAGCAGCTTTTGCAGCTCGTGATGACCAAGCTAAACTAATCTAATACTAGCGGGCGCAAAGAGTCGGCAACCAAACCGGGCAGGCACGTATAGATGCGGCGGTATATACTCCTACACTGACTTTTGGGTAGGAATTGTGGGTGCACTGCACAATCAGGGGTGGACGGACGGGACTGCGACATGGATCATTGCGGCCCCTCGTCGTCTCGACTTTCTAGTGGGGTTGCCGCCCACTTCAGTTCAGTTCAGTTCAGAGTTTCTCCTCGGTCTGTTTACTTTGTACTGTAGCTGATTCTGCGACTGTCAGGTTATTTTTCTTCTGGGGAACGTAGACGAGTACGTACTGGAAACTGCGAGACATGCAGGCGTGGGCAATCAGTTGAAATTGCGGAAACCCACTCAGAAAGAAGAAGAAATGTGGAAACGTGGGGACATGGTGACAGAGACCGCCGCTGCTGGTCCGAGGTCTGAATCCTCTGTATGAGGATGCCACCCCCTTTTGGGACGGCAATGATGCCTGCACGCCGCCGGTGTCCGCGGCGTGCGCACCGCACCGCACTAAACTACAGCCTCTCTCCCTTGCCGACGCCCGTGGATGCTCGCTCGCTCACCGGCGGTCACCGGAGCGGCGAGGACAAGGTTTCCCTGTCAGGTCTCAGTGACAGTGCGCTGATGGTCCTAGTGTTAGTGCACTGACCGGGTCCCGTTACACACGTTCGTTCAGGGACGGCTAAGCAGATGAGTGACGGCATCGAGGTTTGGCGAGCAGCAAAGTCGACGAGTTAACATCTGCTTATACCGACGGCAGCAGAGACACAGACGCACAGTTATCCAAGGAATCTCCCTGTTTCTGTCTCGCTTTCGTCCTCTGCTGCTCTTCTTTTCATGCTTTGTGGCCATCCATCCACCTGACCCGGAGAAGCTTGAGACCAACGTCTCGTTCTCTTTTGCCGACGCAGGGGCATTAGTCGAGTCGTACCGGCGCCGCCTAGTTTAGTTGACTGGTTAATGAGGTGTTGTTGCCTTCAATCAACGGTAGCTTGGCTGATGCAACAGACAGTCAGACACTCTGGATAAGCAAGCCCTTGTTTATTCCTCATGAGAAAACAAGCCGGTGCTTGAAAACTTTCCTAGTAGCTTCGACGCCTTTGGACGCAATATTGTGTGTGTGTGTCTCCATGGTGACGCAGGAGATTGGATGGTAGCGAGAGCAGAGAGACCACTGGTCCTTACATGCGCGAGAGACATGGAGTACATAGCAGGTGCTACATGATCGAAAACAAAGCCAAGAAAGATGAGTTGCTGTCAGGTGTGCGTGTGCGTCCGTGTGACTGACGCCAACTCCACCGCGTGACCCCAAACGGACGTCCGTTTTGTCCGGATTCTGTCCGTTTAGGTAGCGATTTGGGGTCGTGTCCGGGCGTGTCCTAGGATGCGGTGGCCGTGCGCCCAGCGCGCGGCTGCATCCATTTGCCCCATCCTGTCCGCGTCTATTTAAAAAACCAGTAGCAACGTTTCAAATGCCAAGCCTAGTTCAGGCCAGTGGCCCCGGTTCATCACGCCGGCAACAGAGCCAGCGGCCTACATGTCCATCGCCGGCATCAGCCAGCGGCCGGCAACACAACCAGCCTCCAAAATGATTAGTTGTCCTCGCCAGCAACACAGCCGGCCACCAAAATGAATGTTTTCTCGCCGGCACACAGCCAGCGGCCCAGCGGGCGGGCGACACCCATGCCAGCCTCCAAAAAGAACGGCCACGGCCGATCGGACGACCTAGTTCAGGCCTTCGGCTTCGAGCATCTCCTTCTGCTTGGCCTCGAACCAGGCCCTTGTCTTGTCGCTCATCTTCGACAAGTCCATGCTCATGATCGCAAGGGCCACCTCCTTCGCTTTGGTGGCGGCGTTCGTGGCCTCGATGTCGAACTGCCTCTGCTTGGCCTTGACGTTGTCGGCCTCGATGTCGAGCTGCCTTTGCCGGGCCGCCTCCTTCATGTCGATCTTCCTCCTCTTGGCCGCCTCCTCCATCTCAAGCTTCTTTGTTTGAAGGTCTAGGTATTGCTTCATTTGCTCCTCCTTGCTTTGCCGCTTCTTCTCGTCCCTCACATCCTTTTGGGACATCATGCCATGCAAAGTGTCATGCAATGCCATGGATGAGGCATCACGTATGTCATCAACCTTGGAGTTGGTCTTGCCCCTCGGCCTCTTCAAGGCCTCGCCATCTCCACCTCCGGCGTACTTGGCCGTCTTTAGTCCTCTCTTCCTTTGTAATTCACGGTATTGGTCCTTGAACTTAGGGCAATTGTTGATAATCGTCCAACAATGCGTAAGAGTGAATGGCTTGTCATTGTGCCGGGCCTTGAATGCCTCCAAAGATTGAAATGCCTAAATCACATGATCAACAACAAGTGAACACGCAAACATATACACGGCCAAAGTGTCATGGCCGTAGCAAAGAAAGGGCTAGGAAGAGGAGAGCATACCATGTCCCCAACGCCGAGACCACTCACGGGCCGTGCTTCAACGCTCTCTAATGCGGTGCAATACTTATTGCACTCTTGTTGGATGAACAACCATCTCTTTTGAATCGAGTCGATGCCATGGTTGCTTGTAAATTGGTAGGGCTCAAACATCTTCCTTTCATGGAATGTTTTGTGGACTCTCGTCCAAAAAACAATGCCCTTTTGTTGCGCGCCGGTCCTTGGATCTTGGCTAATCTCCATCCAAGCTTGGCAAATCAACTTGTCCTCATCTTGTGTGTATGAACCCGTGCGAATGCTCTTCCTCTTCTTTTGTGCTTCCGCTCTTTGGGTGAGCTCGTCGATGAACAATGGCTCGCCACTAATATCAACGTCATTGCCTTCTTCTTCATCACCTTCGACATAGATGTCATCGTCTTCATGCCACGAGTCACCATGGTCGTAGTCAGCATGGTTGTCGGCCTCTTCATCGGGCACGTACTCGGCGCGGCCATCCTGACTTTGGGTCTCCTCGGGGTCGTAGGCACGGCCATGCCCACTCTCGAAGATCACGTCCTTCATGTACTGGCTGTAGAAAGGGTCGTCGACCGTTGGCGTTGGGGTTGGCATTCTGTCAAACAAGACGCGCGGGGGGGGGGGCATGGTGCCCGTGAACGGTGCCCGTGCCTGCTTTCTTTGCATCTCGACGGACGGCCCCCCGCCGCTGCTGTACCCAGGCGTGACGTTGAGGTCGATGACGGTCGCGGGGCGCGGTGTGGACGGCGCGAACAAGCCCACGTCCGGCGACGCCGAGAAACGGGTCTGGCCGTTGTGCCTTGGCGGAGGAAAGCCGGGCGACATGGGTGCGGTGCGCGACGTCGGCGACTGGCAGTGCGTAGGCCGGGCGACCGACGAGCCTGTGCTCGCCGGGCCAACGACCGCTGCAGGGAACCCGGCCGGACGGCCCATGCCGCCAAGCATGAGGATGGCGTGCGCTTTGTTGACGAGGTCCTCCTTCTCGTCGGCAGCGGCCTTGCGCCGCGCGGCCTCTAGCTCCTCGCGGCCTCCAGCTCCTCGCGTTGGGCGGCGAACTTGGCCGCGGCGGCATTGACCTTGACGGCCGCTCTCCGTTCCCTCCTCTTCGCCGATTCCGCGTCCAACTTGGCAATCTCCTTCGTCGTGCACTCCGACCGCGGCTTCCTTGGCGCTTTCTTCTTCACCTTTGTGGACGGGTCGACGGCCAGGCCGCCGGAATTCGGCGGGGCGTCGGCCATGGCCGGGGGAGAGAGGGGCGGCGGGAGGGACGTGGAAGGGTTTGGGGGAAATGGCGGCAAATGGGCGTGGGTGGGTTTTGGTTTCTCCCACCGACAGGCGGGCCAGGGGAGGACAAGCGTGCGCGTCCCGCCCGTCCGCGCGCTGTCCGTTTCACCCCAAAACCGGCGCAAACTTGGGCCGGGGATGGGTCGAAAGCGGACACAAAGCGGACAAAAGTCCGTTTGCGTCCGCGCACTGGGCCATCTCGTTTGTCCGTTTTACCCCAAACGGACGGGGGCAGACAGGATAGGGTCACGCGGTGGAGTTGGCCTGACGTGAGGGGTTGATGGATGGATGGCGTGGTGGGCGGCCAGATGAGATGTCGTCGGCATCGCTGTCGCCCAGAGCCAGAGCCTTTTCCTTTGCCGCGGCAGCATTTGTATCTGGATCTTGTTGCACAAGAACGGCATGATTTCCATCGTAAACATCACACTGGTTCGCCGTTTTTTTACGGTTCAAACCTGAGAGCTTTTTCTGTTTGATTTGTGACTAACTTTGTCAAAGATTGCCACACATATGGTTAGGCAAATTTGACCAACTTAGATGAGTGTTTGGTTTAAGCCACACTAGGGCCTTACATGGCATACACACAAAAAGTGTGACAAAATTCCCTTAGACTTGCCAACTTGTGACTCTCATTTTGATGAAATAACCTTAGGCAAGCCTGGTAAAAATGTGTGGCGAAGTGTGACAATGCAATACCTAAAACCAAAAAGCCCCAAAAGAGCTCCTGGCATTATCAACCGAAAGGCTTGTGAGCAGGAAAGGGGTCTAGTATCGGTCCAACTTTCGGTAACCATCAGCAAGCAAACATGCTTAGCACAAAGATGGACCGGAACATTGGCTGACCTGTGTACATGTTGAATACAAAAGGAATCAAAAGATAAAGCTACCTCTCCAACTTCTACTAGTATCGGTGCCACAACAGAACGACTGCTATGATGAGATTTCCGGAGGTTCACCACCTCCAGGCAGTCTGTCTCCATTATCGCACATGAGAAACCGCATAACGAAGCATATGACACCATCTCGTAGAGCTAGCGTCTCGCCAATAAAAGGATCGGTAACCCCAAAGTGAGGTTTGCACCATGCACCCAACAAGCGAGCATCTGATCGAGCTACCCCTCCCGCTCCACACTTGTCCGACTCCATGCTCATCGCCGCATCAGTGTTAATCTGAACCATGCTCGGACCCGGAGGTCTCCAGCCATGGCCCGGAAGGACAGCCGCACAAGCACGCGGGATCTCCAACACGGCCAGATCTTCCTTGACGCGTCGAATTGTCGTTACCGGTCCAACATTTCACCATCGTGCATAAATTTGTTCCGTGAGTGCCAAATAGCCCACATGATAGTTATCATCTGTGACCGCTATACATATGAAAGCTGCTCATCACACAAAATGTCCCTCAACCAGGTGTCCGGATTAAGGCGTGGCCAACGGACCCCTAGCCATGAGTAGGCCTCCTCCCAAAAAAGTTTAGCATGTGAACAATGCACTAGGGCGTGCATTAGATCCTCCTCCATAGCTAAACAGACCTTGCATCTAGCAAGTTGTTGTATATGTCTTCGCCACAATGTGTGTTCATCTAGAAGAATTTTCCGAATGACTCTCCACCAAAACACACACACTTTTGGCAATACATTGAGCTTCCATAATCGCTTTCACATTTGTTCATCGATCTGTGAGGTGTTGGTAACCGCCCCTTCCTCTAGAGCAGCACGCTCTTTGCCAGTCACGAAAGCACGGTGCGCTGATTTAACAGAGTAGTTGCCATTTGTTTCATGGGCCCAAGCAAGCAAATCATCACCGCCCCCATTACGAAGTGGTATGTTGAGGATGGCATCAGCTTCAGGAGGGATAAACACACCCCGGATCAAATCGTATTTCCATGTCCAGTTATCTTCATCAATCAACTCACTAACAAGATGGAGCATAGTTCCTCCTAGCTGAACCGTCGGGCACAAAGTAGACAGACCCGAGATCCATCTATCGCCCCAAATAGAGATGGTGTCACCCGCACCAACACACTTTAGCAAACCCGTCTGGAGAGCTTCTTTACCTGCCACAATTGCGCGCCACACTATCGAGGAGGAGCGAGGCACTTTAGCATCCATGAATTCACCATCAGGGAAGTATCATCCCTTCATAAGACGTCCACACAAAGGGAATTAGGGTTTGGATGAACCTCCACCCGTTTTTCCCTAGCAGGGCCAAATTAAATAGTTCAAGATCACTAAATCCCGTTCCACCATGGATTTTTGGAGATGCGAGATTGTCCCATGATACACAATGCAAAGACCGTCTATCAAGAGAACCACTCCACCAGAACTTCGCCATGCTAGATATCAAGCTCTTGCAAACTTTCTTTATCAGGCGAAAGCAACTCATATTGAAATTTGGGATGGCTTGTATCACTGATTTCAAAAGAGTCTCTCTCCCTGCACAAGCTAGAAGTCGCCCTGCCCACCCGTACATCTTGCTCCTTGATCTCTACCCAATGTGATCAAACGTGCCACTGGTAATTCTCCCAACCGCTATTGGGAGGTGAAAGTGCAACTATTCCTAGGTGGTTTTGGTAATTCCTAACAACATATAGCTCATTGAGCTAATGCTATTTCAAGATTAATATCTCAAGAAAGCTCAATGATTGGCATGGCATGGATGAGAAAAGTGGACCCCTCAAAATGCTAAGGACAAAAGGATTGGCTCAAGCTCAAAGCTCAAGACTCTACATTTTCTATTTTAGTGATCCAAGATCACATTGAGTCTATAGGAAAAGCCAATACTATCAAGGAGGGATGAGGTGTTGCTTAATGAGGCTCTTGCTCAAAATGCTTAGTAATATGCTCCAAAACCCTCAACTACTTTCTCACATCCACATATGACCTAAACCAAAAGTCAAACTCGGCCCCACCGATTCTTTCTATCTGGCGCCACCGAGTTTCAAATGTCATAGCCACTGCCACAAACCCTAGGCAAATTGGTCTCACCGATAGGGATCTCAGTCTCACCGAGATGGTATTGTAATCTCTCTGTTTCCCTTCATAACATTTCGGTCTTACCGAGATGAGCGATCGGTCCCACCGAGATTGCAATGTAAACTCTCTTTTTTCCCTTCGTAACATTTCGGTCTCACCGAAATGAGCGATCGGTCCCATCGAGTTTACCTGACCAACTCTCTGGTTAGCTTATTACCAAAATCGGTCTCACCGAGTTTGTGTAATCGGTCTCACCGATATTACGTTATGCCCTAACCCTAATTAACCATATCGGTCCTACCGAGTTGCATCTCGGTCCCACCGAAAACCCTAACGGTCACTAGCTTTGCTGAATCGGTCCGACCGAGTTTAACTATTCGGTCCCACCGAGATTGGCAAGTTGTGTGTAACGGTTAGATTTTGTGTGGAGGCTATATATACCCCTCCACCACCTCTTCATTTGGGGAGAGAGCCACCAGAACAAACCTACACTTCCAACTTACTTTTTCTGAGAAAGAACCACCTACACTTGTGTTGAGGCCAAGATATTCCATTCTTACCATATGAATCTTGATCTCTAGCCTTACCCAAGTTGCTTTCCACTCAAATCTTCTTTCCACCAAATCCATATCATGTGAGAGAGAGTTGAGTGTTGGAGAGACTATCATTTGAAGCACAAGAGCAAGGAGTTCATCATCAACACACCATTTGTTACTTCTTGGAGAGTGGTGTCTCCTAGATTGGCTAGGTGTCACTTGGGAGCCTCTAACAAGATTGTGGAGTTGAACCAAGGAGTTTGTAAGGGCAAGGAGATCGCCTACTTCGTGAAGATCTACCGCTAGTGAGGCAAGTCCTTCATGGGCGACGACCATGGTGGGATAGACATGGTTGCTTCTTCGTGGACCCTTCGTGGGTGGAGCCCTCTGTGGACTCGCGCAACCGTTACCCTTCATGGGTTGAAGTCTCCATCAACGTGGATGTACGATAGCACCACCTATCGGAACCACGACAAAACATCCATGTCTCCTATTGCGTTTGAATCCTCCAAACCCTTCCCTTTACATTCTTGCAAGTTGCATGCTTTACTTTCCGCTGCTCATATACTCTTTGCATGCTTGCTTGAATTGTGTTAAGATTACTTGACTTGTCCAAAGTTGCTAAAATCTGTCAAGAACTAAAATTGGGAAAATGATAAGTTTTTATTTGGTCAAGTAGTCTAATCACCCCCCTCTAGACATACTTTCGATCCTACAGGAGGCCCAAGTATCTATCATTGAAAGCTTCTACCAGAACTCCACACACTTGTTTAGCTGCCGTCCTTCTACTCTCAAGTGTGTTGGGGGAGAAGAAAAACTGCACTCTTCTCACGGTTGACGGACTTACGCGGCTTGCCGCAGAAGCTCTATGCTACGCCGTCACATACACGACGCAACCGCTCAACCACGTACTGAGTACTACTACTACTACACCCTGTCCCTAATCCCATACAAACTAGA
The DNA here is from genome assembly GCF_003073215.2 of Triticum urartu. Taxonomy (NCBI): domain Eukaryota; kingdom Viridiplantae; phylum Streptophyta; class Magnoliopsida; order Poales; family Poaceae; genus Triticum; species Triticum urartu. The sequence continues at coordinate 481,576,479 of NC_053026.1, forward strand.
AAATGGGGAGAAACCACAACAAATAGGGCATGGAAGCAGCAGAGCTACGCAGAGGAAGCTACGGTATTGGCCTTTAGGCTAAGACATCTGATCGACGGGAGTAGTTGAAGTTGCTGCCCTAGCATCACCGATGGAGTTATTTTCGGCCAATTCCTCGATATGGTACTCTGGCTAGACGAGTAGATCGAAGATGGTTTACCCAGGTTCGGGCCCTCGGGATGGAGGTAAACCCTATTTCTTGCTCGTGCCATATTTGCTTAATGTGTAGGGGTATACAATGGTGATCAAGGAGTTGAGTATAAACTCAGGGTTATTCTCTTTATCAACTAGACTAGCCCTGACTTGTATAAACTCTAGTGTCAAGGGTTTACATGTTCCTAGCTGGTTAGGGTTACAGAGGAGTCGTCACGACCATCGGTTTCCTCGTCATATACTTCAAATCTTCCAGATCCTTCTCTCTTTTGGGCCCATAGGCCGAGACAACGGCCGAGGACATAAACCGACCTAGGGGGCCTCGAACTGGTCTTCGGTATGATGAGAAACACCTTGGCCGTAACACTCCCACATATTGTTGCCGTGGTCCAAGCTTATAGATAGGAGCGCATTGCTTTGCTTGTTTGGCATGCCCGAAGATTTTTGCAGCCGTACAACTTGAGTCCGGTTTTCGGTGCGCAGTTTGTGCTCATCACAACAAATGTGGTTAATATTCTTGGGCTGCATTCGCCCTTCGACTGCTTCCTTCTGGGCCAACCTGCCAAGCCTGAAGATCTATCAAATAAAGGGAGGAAACAGTCTAGTAAAAATTGGGTGCTCCTATTGTGCGTAGTGCGCGTCGGAAAACAGGGAAACACGCACCCTCGCCCTTGCTTTTTCCTTTTTTTTCTAGTTTTTTTATTCCTGTTTGAAATAATTTGGGATTATAAAAAATGTTCCTGAATTTTGAATATCGTTTCCAAATTTCAAAACATGTTTGTTGATTAAAAAACTTTCATGAGTTCAAAGCAATGTTAAAAAATGTTCGTGAATTTATAAGAAAAATGTTTGCGAATTAAAAAAATGTTCATGAATTTGTAAAGAAAATGTCCACCTATTCAAAAAATGTTCATGAGTTCATAAAAATGTTCAAGAAATCAAAAAATTGTGTATTAAAAAAATGTTTGGAAATTTTTAAAAATGTTCAAAAAGTGTAAAAATGTTTGTGAATTTAAAATTTGTTCCCGAATTTCCAAAAAAAGTCCAGAGTAGAATAGTAACTCAACGCAGGAAAGTAACAGCAGAGGGCGCTGAAAGTAACAACAGAGGACATACTGGCTCGACCCCAGCGCGACACGCGCGAGCTCCAGTGTTCAAATCCCACGGGTGCCATTTTTGTCGCAACATCTTTTATTCGCAAACAATGGTCGTTGCGTGATTTAATATAAAGTAAGGGAGTTTTCTGTGAAAGAACATGACACGTCGGTCCCTGCCAAGCGGGCCCCGCTGGTCAGTTTCCCTGTCAAAATGCGTTTAAACGCGGATCAGCTTGATTTGTTGCCGCCTGGCCCAGACATTGACTTGTAAAAAAAAAGAAAGAGAGTCCCAATTGTGGTACCAACATGCAATTACGATACGTGTGCTCACACACTAGCTGCTGTCCTTGTCTCAAAAAAAAAAAAAACTAGCTGCTGTCCTGGTTAAGCTAAGCGTAAGCTAGGTCCTCCGGCTCCGTGACAGGTCCGTCGCACTCGAATGGTGGTGAGCAACTTCAACAAATTTTTTCTGAGACAAACTCCGAAGCTTTTTATTCCGACGTCACAATGTTTACAGGGACGAAAGAGAGACCGTCCGGCTGTCCCAACCAAACTTGTCGGCCAGCCGGAAGTGATAATGCATGCTTCGCGAGCTTGTGAGCTTCGATATTCGAGCTCCTAAATTCGTGAGAAATATTACAGACTTGGAAAGATAGTGTATGCTCTATTATTTCATGTATGATCGCACCATACTCTGTCGGGTTCTTCTCTTGGATATCTTGTACCACCACCTTCGCATCGGAGGCCACCTGGATGTTTGCCACGTTCAAATCATCAGCTAGAGCTAGAGCCTCCCTGATCGCCATGCATTCAAGAGTCGCAGGTTCTGATATACCTCTGAAGACCACTGCCAAGGCTCCCAAGAAGTGTTCGCCTGGATCTCTAGAAATCGCTGCTACAACTCCATGTCCTCTTCCTCTCCCCACTGCAGCATCAACATTAAACTTTGCGAGCCCTCCAGGTGGAGCGATCCAACCTGGTCGTCGTGGCGCAGGTCTTGCACTCTGCGTCGATTTGATGGACTGCAGTGCGTTGAGTTCATTCACGTATGAGTGTACAAATGCTTGAACAGAAGACGGGCTTTGATAGATATGCTCATAAGTAGCCTTGCGGCGTGCTCCCCACAGTGCCCACAGAGTGACCACAAAGTTTGTAAACTCATCATGAGATAGCGCCTTTTGCATGAAGAAAAGCCACCTCTTCGGATCCGGTTCCTCGTTTCTGTTCAGCACATCAATTATATGTTCAGAAGACAGCGCCCATGTGCTTCGAGAAACAGTGCAGTTTAACAGCGCGTGTCTCCAAGTGTCTTCGGCTCCGCATAGGCAACACGCGGCCGAATCCGCCATGTTTCGGTGATGCAAAAGTGCAGCTGTCGGAGTGGTACGCCTAGCAAATCTCCATAGGAAGACCTTGAGCTTCGATGGTACCTTGATTCCCCAAAGTTTTGTCCAACCATCGCCATCTGCGTGTGTGTGAGAAGACCCATCTTGTTCATATAACCAAGCTTCAAGACTTAATTTCCTCTGCTGAATCATCCTATAGGCGGTTCTCACCGAGAATATCCCCCGCCTATCTTCACTCCATGCCCAAAAGTCGTCAATCTGTCTGGTACAAAGAGGGATCTACAAAATTGCCTCCGCATCAATTGGTATAAAGGTTGACCGAACTAGCTGTTCGTTCCACGAGGATGTAGCGTGGTTGATTAGTTCTGAAACTCTCTATGGCGGATGTTGGATAAGAGATGTGATCGATCTCTTCATAAGTGAGCGAGGTAGCCAATTGTCAAACCATATGTCGGTAGTTTCACCGTTGCCAATTCTCCTTACTAGTCCTTGCACCATAATGTCTCTCCCGTCCAGAATAGCCCGCCAGATCTGTGATGGATGGTGGCCCAACTCTACTTCAAACAAAGATATATCTGGGAAATAAACACTCTTGAGAATGCGTGCGCTCAAGGATGTAGGGTGTTGGAGCAGAAGCCATGCCTGTTTGGATAGTAGTGCCAAGTTAAAAATTTCCAAGTCCCTAAAGCCAAGGCCACCAAGATGTTTAGGCTTCATCATCTCGTCCCAGGATACCCAGCTTGGCTTACACTTCCCCTGCTTACCCCCCCCCCCACCAAAACTGCCTGATCAAGGAAGTGACACTCTCACATAAACCCCTTGGCAGGCGGAAACATGACATAGAAAACACCGGTATCGACTGCGCAACTGACTTGATAAGCACTTCCTTTCCCGCAGCTGACAATATTTTTTCCATCCAGCCTCTGATCTTTTCCCATACTCGGTCTCTCAAGTATCTGAAAGTGCCATTCATTGAGTGCCCAACATCCGTAGGCATCCCCAAATACCTGTCGCTGCGGGATTCATTCTGGACATCCAAAGTGGTTTTGATGCTTTCTCTCATACCGTGCGGACAGCCTCTACTGAAGAAGATAGATGATTTCTCGTGATTTATGCGTTGTCCTGAAGCCAAACAGTAGCGGTCCAACAAGTTTGATACTGCAACAGCCCCTTCAACACTCGATTTAAACATCAGCAGGCTATCATCAGCGAAAAGGAGATGGTTCACGACGGGTGCCGTGGGAGCCACCTTGATCCCTTCTAGCTGAGACGACGAAGAACTGGATTTCAGTAGGCACGAAAGGCCCTCTGCTGCGATTAAAAAGAGGTATGGGGATATTGGATCTCCCTGCCGAATTCCTCTAGACGGATAAAAGGTGTCAAGTCTCTCACCATTAAAAAATACTGAGAATGATACTGACCGCACCATGTTCATAATGATTTGTACCCATGCTGGAGCAAAACCCAGCTTGATCATTATCGCCTGCAAGTAGTCCCACTCTAGTCTGTCGTATGCTTTCATCATATCGAGCTTTAGGGCACAAAAACTATTAACCTTGGCTTTGCCGCGCTTCATAAAGTGGAGACACTCATAAGCACTGATGATGTTATCTGTAATATGTCTTCCAGGCACAAAGGCCGACTGCTCGTCTGAAATAATCTCTGGGAGAACCTGCTTCAACCTGTTTGCAATCACCTTGGACGCGATCTTGTATAACACATTGCATAAGCTAATCGGCCGGAATTGAGTTAGCACAGCTGGATTCATTACCTTAGGGATGAGAGCCAAAACAATATCATTAATACTTTCTGCACTCTCCTCTCCCGAATTATCCTTAGCACAACCTCCGTCACATCGGCGCCACATAACTCCCAATGATGTTGATACAAATGAGCTGGAAAACCATCGGGGCCGGGCGCTTTGGTTGGAAACATCTGAAAGAGGGTTGTCTTAACTTCTTCCTCCCTGTACGGTGCAACGAGAAGATCGTTCATCTCTCTTGAGACCTTAGTTGGTACACAATTGAGAACCGTTTCCATGTTGCTAACTCCCTCCGAAGTATAAAGAGATTTATAGAAATCGTGTACCATTGCTTTGAGTTCCTCCAGGTCATCAGTCAGAGTCCCTAGAGAGTTTTGCAGGGCCTTAATCATATTTTTCTTCCTCCTAATGCTTGCTCTCAAGTGAAAGAACTTCGTGTTCCTGTCACCCGCCGTGAGCCACTCAACCCTTGACCGTGCCTCCATAAGATTTCCTTTCGATGATAAAGCTCTATTAGATTTTCATTAATCTTCAGCTCAACATGAGAAGGTGCAGTTCTGCATGGGTCCGCCCGAAGTTTCTCCAACTCCCCTTTTAACCTTTTAATTTCTTTCCGCACATTGCCAAAGGTCTCATTATTCCAGCGCCCCAAATCAAGTGATATCGCCTGTAGCTTAGCTCGTAAGCCTTCTGCTCCATTACTAACTCCGCCTCCCGCCCATGCAGATGTAATAGTATCGCTCCAGGTTTCATGCCCTTCCCACATGACTTCATACTTGAAGGGTTTCTGCTGCCGACTACTTTGTCGATCTCTATTCAGGCGCATTAAAATTGGACAGTGATCAGAAGTCGCCGCCGTCAAGTGTGTCAAATCGGCTAATGGAAATCTTGCTCGCCAATCACCACTGACTAGCGCGCGATCCAGTCGGACCCTAGTGTAGGATCCTCCCCTTACCTTCTTTTCAAAAGTCCAAAAACGGCCATTATAGCCTATGTCCAGGAACATGCACACGTCTACTACCTCCCGAAAACTCTGTATCTGTGCGTTGCTCCGTTGTCCCACTCCCTCATGCTCCTCGGGATGCAAAACTTCATTGAAATCACCAAGGCAAAGCCAGGGGAGGTTGCAAGAAGAGCTAATGTTTTTCAGGGTGTCCCACATTTTGTAACGTAAGTGGGTTTGTGCTTCGCCATACACTACCGTGGCTCTCCAAGGATCAACCCCCTCCTCCACAATAGAGCAATCTATATGGTAATCTGAATAGCCAAGAATTTCAACTTTTATTTCATTGTTCCAAAAAATACCAATACCTCCACTTCTACCTCGACTGTCAATTGCAAAACTATTGTCATAACCAAAAGTGCCAGCTAGTGATTCTACCCTCGAGCCTTCTATCTGAGTTTCAACGATACATAAGAGGGTAGGGGTAAATTTGTTCGCAAACTCGCGAACCTCTCGAACTGTCGCGGCTTTACCCATGCCCCGACAGTTCCAACATAGAACACTCATTGGACCCGGCGGTGCTCCTCGAAGGAGCCTGCCAAATTCTTCACAGTTGATGCTGGCACGTCTGAGTCTTCTCCCGCCTTCTTGGTTCTCTTCAGGTCCCTATGTGGTGGGGGGCTGGCTGCTGTTATACCTGCAGGCACAATCGCAAGTGAGTTAGCATCTGCAGGTGCCATTTCTGAATTCTGGCGAGGCATGGGGTGTTTGGCTCCCAGCTCGGCTCCCACGTTCCTCTTCCTGCTCCAGTCCTCCATCTCTGCGTCGCTAGCCGCCTTGCTTGGGTCATAATCCTGGGCTGTTCCATGCACCTGTCTCTCTGTCATAACATCTCTGCCCTCCTCAAATCGGCCTCTTGAGCGCTCCCCAGCACGACCACCTCTGCGGACACCTCGCTGGCTACGGCCTTCTCCCGGGCCCCTTCCATTGCGCATGACCCACTTAGCTCGGAGATCCTTGAACACAAGGGCTGACGGAGGGTGAACACCACTGACGTGTTCCTTAAACTGGTGACCAAGCATACCACATACAGCACACCAGTCGGGAAGCCTCTCGTACTTGACTCTGTATATCTGTCTCTTCCCCTCCCTAATCATAGAGACCGCATTCTTTAGAGGGTTGTTGACGTTGATTCTAACCCACACTCAGTGGAAGTTGCCGACAAAGTCATGTGAGTTAGGTTCAGAGAGGAGAACCTCTCCCACTTTTGCTGCCAAAGGAGCCACTAGATGGGCATACAACTCTGGTACATCATGGATTTGGATCCATATATTGATTGTCTCAAGTTTCACAGTGGACGGCTTTGTTATCCCATCATATGGCAGCAGAATCACCGCATCTCCCCTGAAATTCCATGGGCCGTCGTTCATAACTCTCTCCCAGTCACCTAAGCAAGTGAATGTGACCGTATACAAGTTGTCCTCCAGAGGCTTGAACCTGGCCTCCTGCGCAGTATCCCATGCCGATCTCATGTTTCTGAAAAACCAAGGCTGGCCATAGGTTTTTGAGGTGTTAACCCTAGCTAGGGCTACCCATCTTGGCCCCTCCGGCAGCGCAGATTGCTCATCGAAGACCACGTCGTCCAGGTCCTCCTCCTTCAATCCCAACTCCTTCATCAACTGCTCGACATCACTGATCCCGGAGGAACTAGCTCCGGAATTCTCCATGGAAACTCTCACCTGAAGAACATATCGGGTAACTTGATGGGGACCCCTAGTTTCCGCTGGCCCCTTCCTCGCCATGGGTGAGACGACAGCCCTGAGAGGCCGCCCCCTCCTTGCCGTGTCGAGAACGGGGTTTGATCGGTGGTAGGGAAAAAAGCTCGACGGCGGCAAAGATCGCCCCGGGAGAATTCGGCGAAACCCTAACTAGAGGGAAAATCTCGACAACAACTTCAACAAATAGACGGGGCACAGAAACAGCAGGCTTCTAAGTTCTGACAGGCCGGAGCAGCTGAAGCTGCTGCGTGCAGCATCACCGCCGGTGGACGTTGGTAATTTGGGAAAGCCTATGTATATGTAATTTGGGCTTTTGCATTGACTTTGGCGTCAAGGTGGATTATGGAGTATATCTACTTGGTTGAAACATGTTTTCACCTAGGGGCGGAGCCAGGGGGACGAGCAGGGGCCTGCCCCCCCAACGATCGATAATTTTAGTAGCAGCGACGAGTAATTACCAACGAGATTAGATCAATATATGTACTCGCCCCCCTATACTCGAATTCTGGCTCCGCCACTGTTTTCACCTTGAGATTAATCGGAAATAAGAGCGAAAATTCTATAAACCTCATGCCTACATTGTGTGGAAACAACAAACTGAAAGAGTGTGTGCTTCAGGTGACGAAGGGTAGAAGTTGAACAGAAAAGAACCTTGCTGCGTGTTCGTTCATGCACCAACCATGCATGCAACTCATCTGCTTGGCATGCATACCAAAACACAAAGTGAGTGAGAGCTCTTTGTCATGAACTTGACGATGACCGATGCCTACATAAATCCTTGCCCTGGGCCTTTCTCCATCGTCCACTCGGTAGAGGTCGAAAGTGGATATATGTCTGGTATATCACACGTCGCAACAATTATGTGAGATATTGGAGATAAACTAACCAGAACAATGCCGATAAATCTCTCGGTCGATTGCTGTAGGGATGAAAACAAGGGTGGAGACTGACCGCTGCTGTGAAGTCCGCTATCAAGTGAATCAAGGGTTTGCTCCCGACATCCATATTTGTACCCTATAAGTGTTCAAAAATAGTGTCTTTTGCCAAAATGATGCTCTTTGGGCCGAGAGTAGTCATCTCTTGTATTTCTTTCACAATGTGTAAATATTCAGAATCATCCCCCTTTCCTGGTAACCTTTCAACTCGCTTCTCTCTTTCCCTTCCTCTGTGCTTGTAGTAATCGGAGGCTGTTGCAATACTTGGCAATGGTTATTTCCGTTGAGGAATTAATGAAAAGGGGTTACCCGGTTGATTTTTTTTGTTGATTGCCAATCTCTGGTTAAAATTATAAACTTATAATCAACGCATTATCATGAGACTCTAACAAAGAGCAAAAAGTCCACCACCTATAGAGCAACTCTATCAGATAGCACAAAGAACTTGAACGAGAAGAGAAGGGAAGAAAGAATCTCCATGGAAGCGGATTAGGAGCCCTCGGGTGCTCCACCCCCGTATATTCAAAAATAATTTAGTAATAAAAAAGGTCAAAAGATTCCGGAACTTTTTGGAATCAAATATGACCAGGCATCGTACCTATATAAAAAGTTTGGCTAAGGAATGATTCCTGTTGATTTCAGGGCAAAAAACACAAATTTATGACGACAATATAGCATGAATAGTACTTGTTTATAGACTCATTTGGCAAATCTTTGACCCCGGATACAGTGAAAGTCATTCTCTGTTTAATCTTTTTTGTACGAGTGCAATACTTGGTCATGTTTGATTCCATAAAAGGTTCTGCGGTTTTTTTTGACTTTTTTTGAATTGCTAAATTATTTTTGAATATAGGGGGCATGGCACCCGACACGTCATGGTCAATACTACACAAGCAGTGACGAGGGCAAAGTGATTCTCTCATGCATCCTTCATCCTCCTACCAAGTGTTTGCTTCCTATCACAAAGTGGAACGTCACGGGTTGGTTCCGTCCCCAGAACCCATTCCCGCGTTTGGATCATTGAAGGAATTAGAACCAATCGATTCGAGAGAATGGCATATTCCATGTTTATACTGTTTTGACTGGTCTCTCCAAATCGGACGGACCATGCGAAACCGCCCGCCTCCCTCGCCTCTCCCTCAAATCCGTCACCGGCCTGCCTGCTCTTGTTCAACCGGCGCCCGTCACCGAAAAGCACCGCCATTCCAACGAGCTCCTTCCCCATCATCGTAGCCCTTTACACCTCCTCGGCCTCCTCTCTAGCGCATGCATGCCTCTCCATGCAACTATCGTTTGTGAACTTCCGCGCCCCGGCCACCCGAACTCTGGATACCGCATGCCTGGCATGCCGCCGCCTAAGCCAATGGGACATAGGTCTCACTTCTCGTCTCCATTGCAGCTGTCTGGCGGGTACTCGCTCGACCAGGTGCTCCTGCTCTCCCATACACAACTCCCCGCCTGATCCGCTCGAGCCAGCGGGGAACGGCCGAGGTGGGGATGCCTCCCATGTGGAGGCACGTGATGCCCGCAATGGATTCGTCGAGGAACACGAGGCAGACGAGGTGGTGGCGGGAGAAGGAGACATAGCCAGAGGAAGACTGCGAAGCTGAGGCCAGAGACGTCCTACGCGAGGGACGCGGCTCACACTCCTCATCGTCTGTGACGCCCGGATAATTAGGCTACAGTAATTCCATGCTAATGATGCCACGTCACCTCGGTTATTGTTGTTAATCTCGCGTTAGTTCGAAACCGATTCAAATTCAAATTTGAATTAAAGTTAAACGATAAAAGTTTTCAAACGTTAAAACTAAAATGTTCATCATGTGGAAAATATTCATTTGTGAATATTTGTGGTGAACCAACATTTTTTAAATAAATGTTTAGATGCCCTCAACTATCCGAAACTGTGGCAAACAACCCCAAATTTTATCATTTCTATTGAAACAAAATTCCAAATGAATTCAAATATCTCTCAAACTTTTTGTGGCAGTGCCTAAAAATGTAACACCAATTTTGGACCAAGTTCCATATTTTGCAAAAATCATTTGATGGCTTAGTTAAATACAAAGAGTGCATATTAAATGAAAAGGCATAAAATATAAAAGTTTTAGAAAGGAAAATAGGTTGAGGAACTGCTACTGCTGCACTGGGCCCTGGTGGCCACAGTGCAGACCCAGCCCACCAGGAGCTATCCTCCTCCTCCCTCTTCACATGGGGTAGTGGCATGCATCCGAACCACCATGGCCGCGGCTGTGGATGCGTGGCGACCATCCCGCGGTTCCCTGTCGCGCATAAGGGCAGCCCCTGCCCCTATCTCCCTCCCTGAAACCCTAGACCACCCCACTCTTCCTCTCGCCTGCTCTCTCTCTTGATTTCGGCGGCGCCCGAAACCTCCGACGCCATGGCCAACCCCGTCCACGCGACCACCGCCGCCCCCGCGTGCTTGGAGCTTGACCAAGAGCTTCGTTCGCCTCCACTGCATCGTCCACGAGCACGGTCCCGAGCCAGGACTCCTCCAAGCCTCACCATCATCTTCTTCTTCCCGTCTGCACCGCCATAGACCTTGCCTCGATTCGCCGCCTCCCGAGCTTCGCCGGCTTCCCCGACACGCCCACAAGCTCCACTGTGAGGCCCTCCTCTGATCCCCCATTTCCCCCCTCGTTTCCGTCGCCATAGTTGCCCGTACTTGCCGAGGCCGCCGTGCTTGGAGCTCCGCCTCCGAGCTCCGCTCGTTGTACCCCTGGTCATGCTCACCGCGTCTCCGTCGTGCCCCGCCTCACGCTCGCGTGCCCGCGCATGGCCCTGCCGCTGCTACTGTACATGCGCGCGCTCAATCCCATGCATGCGCCCTCGCCCCACTGCCCGCTACGTTCGCGCGCCTCCTCCCCTGTCTGCTGCTCGCGCTGCCCGGTTTCTCGTGCTGCTACAGCCGCTGGCGATCGCTCCGCCTGCGCGCATGCGCCGGCCGCGCCCTGTCCTGGGCCCGCGCCTCCCTCGCTTGCCACCACCGTCATCAGCTTCTTCCCATCCCCACACGCGAGCTCCGCCACCGCCGCTTGCTCGCACGACCGCTTCTCTGCCGTCGTCGCGGTCGCGCTCGCCGTCGTTGATTTCGGCCGCCCCGGTACGAACCGCGGGCACCAACCGTCTCTCGTCGCCGCGGGCTTTCGAACGACCCTAACCACACGTCCGGCACCGCCACCCCGCGTGCCCGCGTCTTCAGTCCCCTCCGCCTCCGCCCATCACCAGTGCCGTTCCCGGCCACCCCCATCCTCTCGCGGTCGCGTCCGTCGCCGTCCCCGGCGGCCCCCACGAGCCACCCCGCGCGCGCCCTAACCCCCGTCAGCTTCCTGGCCGTGCGCCGGTGTGCGCCGTGCCACTTCCTGGCTCATGCCACTGGCTCTCTGCCAAGGGCTGCCGTGCTCACTCGCGTGCGTGCCCAGCCGGCTGGGCTCTGCCCAGTAAGGCCGACCCCTATTTGGACTTAGATTAGGATTAGTTAGTTTCTAATTAGCTTAATAACAAATGACATGTGGGACCACTGCTAATTTAAAATAGATAATTAGAACCTGTTAAAAATTTAGTGTATGACAAAGGGTCCCACTGGACCGTTGACTAGTCAAACGAGGACCAGTCAACTGCTGACTGGACAGTTGACTAGCCCCACCTGTCAACCTCATTTACACTTTGGCTGGGTACACTTTTGGGTATCCTTATCCATTTAGCTATTTACTCAATTATTAAACGAATCCAGGAAATCCTAGAATATAATTAAAACTTTTAAAATTCATAGAAATTAATCCATAGCTCGGATGGGAAAACTTTGTACATGAAAGTTGCTCAGAACGACGAGACAGATCCGAATACGCATCCCGTTCGTCGACCACACATCCCTAGCATAGCAAACTCGCAACTTCCCCCCTTCGGTTCATATGTCCGAAACCGCGAAACACCGGGAATACTTTCCCGGATGCTTTCCCCTTTCGTCGGTAGCATCTAGTACTGCGTTAGGTCACCCCTAGCACCGCGTATTGCCATGTTATGCTTTGTGATGTTTTGTTTGCTCTGTTATTTATTGTGTTCCCCCTCGTTACTTCTTTCCGGTAGACCCCGAGACCGTTGCCGGTACACCTGTGATCGACTACATTGACGACAAACCCTCCTTCTTGCTAGAGCAACCAGGCAAGCCCCCCCCCCCTTGATCACCAGATATCGCCTATTCTTCTCTACTGCTTGCATTAGAGTAGTGTAGCATGTTACTGCTTTTCGTTAATCCTATTCTGTTGCATAGCCTGTCATTGTTGCTACAACTATTGATACCTTACCTGCAATCCTAAATGCTTAGTATAGGATGCTAGATTATCATCAGTGGCCCTACATTCTTGTCAGTCTGCCATGCTATACTATCGGGCCGTGATCACGTCGGGTGTTGATCACGGGTATATACTATACATACATGTTATACATGTTGTGACTAAAGTCGGGTCGGCTCGTTGAGTACCCGCAAGTGATTTCGATGTTGGGGGTTGAAGGGGCAGGTGGTTCCACCCAGGTAGTGGTGGGCCTAGGTTCCCGACGGCCCCCGACTGTTACTTTGAGGCGGAGCGACAGGGCAGGCGGAGACCACCTAGGTGAGAGGTGGGCCTGGCCCAGGTCGGCGTCCGCGATTATGTCAAAATAACACGTTTAACGAGATCTGGGTATTTGATCTGAGTCTGGCCACTGGCTTATACGCACTAACCAACTACGCTGGAACAATTATGGGCACTCGACGTCGTGGTATTAGCCGAAGCCTTCGTGACATCAGCGACTGAGCGGCGCACGCCGGGTTGGACCGCGTAACGCAACTTCCTTCGTAATGGAGGTTGCTAGGTCTGCTCTCCGGCCGCCCTCGCAATGTGCAGGTGTGCAATGGGCGATGGGCCCAGACCCCTGCGCCATAGGATTTAGACCGGTGTGCTGACCTCTCTGTTGTGCCTAGGTAGGGTTGCGACGTGTTGATCTTCCGAGGCCGGGCATGACCCAGAAAAGTGTGTCCGGACAAAGGGGATCAAGCATGTTGGGAAGTGTGGTGCACCCCTGCAGGGAAGTTAATCTATTCGAATAGCCGTGATCTTCGGTAACAGGACGACTTGGAGTTGTACCTTGACCTTATCACAACTAGAACCAGATACTTAATAAAACACACCATTCCAAGTGCCAGATACAACCGGTGATCACTCTCTCACAGGGCGACGAGGAGAGGATCGCCGGGTAGGATTATGCTATGCGATGATACTTGGTTAACTTATCATCTACTCTCTTCTTCTACTGCAAGATGGAGGCTACAAGAAGCATAGTCTTTGATAGGACTAGCTATCCCCCTCTTATTCTGGCATTCTGCAGTTTAGTCCACCGATATTGCCCCTTTACACGGATACCCATGCATGTGTAGTGTAGATCCTTGCTCGCGAGTACTTTGGATGAGTACTCACGGTTGCTTTTCTCCCTCTTTCCACCCTTTCCATTTCTTCCTGGTTGTCGCAACCAGATGCTGGAGCCCAGGAGCCAGACGCCACCGTCGACGACGACTCCTACTACACCGGAGGTGCCTACTACTATGTTCAGGCCGCTGACGACGCCCAGGAGTAGTGTAGGAGGATCCCAGGCGGGAGGCCTACGCCTCTTTCGATCTGTATCCCAGTTTGTGCTAGCCTTCTTAAGGCAAACTTGTTTAACTTATGTCTGTACTCAGATATTATTGCTTCCGCCGACTCTTGTGTATTTGAGCTTATGTATTCGAGCCCTCGAGGCCCCTGGCTTGTAATATAAAGCTTGTATTATTTTAATTTGTGTCTAGAGTTGTTTTGTGATATCTTCCCGTGAGTCCTTGATCTTGGTCGTACACATTTGCGTGCATGATTAGTGTATGAACAAATCGGGGGCGTCTCAAGTTGGTATCAGAGCCAACTGCCTATAGGAATCCCCCTTCCACAATCCTTGGCCGAAGTTGAGTCTAGTCAATGAAAGCTGTTTTACTAACATGGCTGTGCGTCCCATGGGCCCACATCGCCATTGGGTGGTATTAGAATCTTTTACTCCTCGTCTATACTCTGGGATCACTACAAGAAATATGTCAACTAGTGACCTTCTGTCAGTGACCCTGAAAGAATTGGTCATAGATCTATGACCATTTGAGACCAATTGGTCAAAAGCTGTTCGGGGGGCTCCAAACCCTAAACCATTGCGACCATTTTGGTCAGAAAGGTCGTAATTTCCTTACACGAAATGGTCATAAAGCAGACAACACTAGTCCGCTGCCTTATTTCTAGCTGATCATGACCAATATAGATGGTCATAACCTTGTAAATTGTGGTGGATTGGTATGACTTGGCGCCACCTCATCAGTTTTGCCTATGTGTCATGTCCATGTGTCAATTTTTGCCCTAGGTTGTGAAGCAACCTATATTTCTGTCATTCCCAAAATTTCCAAAAGAATCTCATAAATTCTTTGGGTCATATCTTCATCAAATATGTAAAAATCCTTCCTTGCCTAGTTCAAAACTAATTCAACAATATTCATTTTCCTATTCTGTTCACAAAAACACTTTATGAAGGAAGTGCTATTTATATATTCTTGATTGCCCTCGGAATTTTTGGGCACTCTTTCCTATCCAAATCATTACCGCATGACAAAATCCAGCTCCATTTTCCTAGCAAATCTTCCTCGGCAAATTTGCAAAGTTTTTGTCCACCTAGAAGCATTGTGAAGGAAGTACCTTTTTATATATCTAAATGACATGAAATTTATACAGTTCCTTCATATGCCCAAATTATCACCCTCCTCCAAATTTCAGCTCAGTAAAATCATCTATGTCAGCCCAGGTTCAATTTATATTTTATGGCCAAATTGGCACGTTGCAAAGCAAGTGTTATCTAGACCCCTCCTATTACCCTCAAACTTTTTGCGCACTCTTCCATACCCAAATCATTGCCACATGATAATATTCAGCTCAATTTTCCTAGTAAATCTTTCTCAGGAAATTTCCAAAGTTTCTACCTCGGGAGAAGCTTTGTGAAGTAAGTACTAGCTAGGATTACCGAAATGATCTGAAAATTTACCAGCACATGACCATACCTATGTAACTTACCTACACCAATTTTTAGCTCATTTCATTTATCCAATCTCTCTCACTAGTTTTCCCAAGTTTCTGTCCATAGAAGAGCATTGTGAAGGAAGTACTACTTTGGCATGTTCAAATGGTATCAGTTTTCCACAATGCTTTCCTATGCCCAAATAACCATCCTCCACCAAATTTCAGCTCAATCCATTCATTATTTTGAGCCTAGCTTCAACATTCATATTTTTGTCCAGCGTGGTACTTTGCAAAGCAAGTACCACCTAGGATCCTCCTTTTGAGCTAAAAATTTGTGAAGACATTCTCCTTAGTAGATGATCACCCTCAGCCAAAACTCATGCCCATTGGCCATGTGCATTTCCCGTAACGCTAATCAAACGCTTGGCTGCTAATTCATCTTTGAGCATAGGTCAGTCTCCTCGTGAGATTTTTCTGTTGTAATTTTCTTCCTAGCACCTACCTGGGGACTGCCCAACCCACTAGACATGCCTAGGCCTCCCAGAACGCATGTCAATGCCAAGCTCACGCGATGACCACACGGTGGGCATGCGAGTTTACACGCTTTGGAGTTGGGGCCCTGGGCCACATCCAAACCTCGACGTATCGCCACCAAACCATGTATTTATGATTAAATAGATACTTATGTAACTAGAAATGATTTTTTGAAAAAATAAAGAGCAAACAATAAGGTAGATGCAGTTCAAAATTGACCCGCTTCCTACTGAATCGGCAGAAATTTGTCTTTTTCACAAGTGGTGGATCAAAACTTTTGACACCAAACCATTTTGTCAATTATGCATTAAATATGGCCTAATATTTTATAAAAATGATTTGGTCCAATTTTGCAACAAATATATGGTAGGTCCTTCACAAAAAGAACTCAATTCGGGCACTCGGAAAATGGAAAATGAATTTTCCGTGCAAAGAAAATAAAAAGTCCCTTAGGCAACATTGTTTGGAATTCCAATATGCACCCTTGTGTACAATATGAGATCATTTGAACAAACTATGCCATGAATGTGGCCATAAGATTGATCATTTGGCTTGAAAGCCATGAATCTTCACACATGATAGCTCATTTCTGAGAACACTTTTTAAAAATAATTGTCGTATTACAAGTTTATTATTTTTCCTGGTAACTTTGCCACATATAATGACACAATGCGAAGGTTTTCCAATTTTTTGATTTTTTTTTGAATTTTTTATATCCGTTTCAAAATGCGGTCAAAACAGCGGGAATGACCGTTCCTAGCTAGTGGTTGAATCTTGGAATTTTTTTGATGTTTCTCTGATTAAATAGATACTTATGTACCCATAAATGATTTTTGGAAAAAATAAAGAGCAAACTACAAGACAGCTACAGTTCAAATTTGACACGCTTCCAACTGAATCGGCGGAAATTTGTCTTTTTCACGAGAGGTGGATCAAAATTTTTTACACCCAACCATTTTGTCAATTGTGCATTAAATATGTCCTAGTATTTTATAAAATTGATTTGGTCCAATTTTTCAATAATTATTTGGGAGGTCCTTCACAAAGAAACCTTCTTTTGGGCACTCGAAAAATGGAAAATGGTTTTTTCGTCCAAAGAAAATGAAAACTTCCTTAGGCAACATTGTTTGCCATTCCAATATGCACCCTTGTGCACAATATGAGATCATTTGAACAAACTATGCCATGAATGTGGCCATAAGATTGATCATTTGGCTTGAAAGCAACTGATCTCCACGCGTGATAGCTCGTTTTTGAGAACACTTTTTAAAAATAATTTCCGTATTACAAGTTTGTTATTTTTCCTCGGAACTTGACCACATATAAGGACACAATGCGAAGGTTTCCCAATTTTTTGATTTTTTTGAATTTTTTATGCCCGTTTCAAAATGCGGTCAAAACGGCGGGAATGACCGTTCCTAGCTAGTGGTTGAATCTTGCAATTTTTTTGGTGTTTCTCTGATTAAATAGATACTTATGTACCTAGAAATGATTTTTGGAAAAAATAAAGAGCAAACTATAAGGCGGCAACAGTTCAAATTTGACCCGCTTCCAGCTGAATCGGCGAAAATTTGTCTTTTTCATGAGAGGTGGATGAAAACTTTTTACACCCAACCATTTGGTCAATTGTGCATTAAACATGGCCTAGTATTTTAGAAAAATGATTTGGTCCAATTTTGCAAAAATTATTTGGGAGGTCCTTCACAAAAAACCTCCTTTTGGGCACTCGAAAAATGGAAAATGGTTTTTTCATCCAAAGAAAATGAAAACTTCCTTAGGCAACATTATTTGCCATTCCAAGATGCATCCTCGTAGACATATAACCACACAATGCGAAGGTTTTTCATTTTTTTGTGAATTTCCTATGCCGATTTCAAAATGTGATCAAATTTGCCCGCATGACCCTTTTTAGTTAGGTGGTTAATAATGCAAAACTATTGGTTTGTCTATGATGAAATAGCTACTTTTGTATCTAAAATGATTTTTTTAGAAAATAAATAGCAAACTATAAGATACCTGTAGTTCAAATTTGACTCGTTTCTTGCCGAGTTGGCTGTTTCTCAAGATACCTAGAAAGATCGAAAATGCAATCAAATTGATGATCATCCATGAAAGGTCGTCTAACTTAAGTGAAAATTTTAGTGATGCCATTTTGCAAAATATTTTTGGTAGGTGCCTCACAAACCTCCCTTGTTTTTAACACTAAGAAGAGTAATTTTTAATAGCTCATTTTCGAACCAATCAGGATGCAGCACACGGATCACCCCACTGTATTCGATCTGAGCCGTCCGCCTCCTACTGATCCAGCGTCTCTCCCTTTCTCCCTCGACCCCCTCCTTCCCGAGAAACCCTAGGTCAAGCGTTGCCGTCTCCATCTCCCCGATCCAGACCCCTCCCCCGCCGCCCCTCTCCTCGATCCAGATACCTCCTCCTCCGATGCCCTCCCCTCCGCTCCATCCTCCCCCTCATCGACCGCGCGCACGTCCCACACATCGACCGCACCCTCCCACCCACACATCGCCGCCGCCACCCACCATCCCGCCTGACCTCGCCGGCGCCACCCCCCGCCTCGTCTGACCTCGTCGCCGTTCGCCGCTCCCGGTCTCTTCCCCCCCACACCCGCCGCCCCCTCCCTCTCCTCCTCCCATCAGAAGAGAAGAGGGATCTCGCGCGGATCACACCACGGCGTCGATCTGGACTTCCGTCTGCACGAGGGGATGCGTGGAGCAGGAGGGGTGGCTATGGTGCTCGCATCGGGCTCCGGCAGCGGCGCCGGGGGGAGCGACTTCTTCGTTATGGTGATAGGCTCCGACTTTGCGGTGGACGCTGGCGCGGCGCTCCTCGCCTCCCCTGTCGACCGCAAGGAGTTGCACAACTGCGTCCACGACCTCGGCGACGACTTCTCCGACCTCGAGGAGCTCCAGGTGGTCCGCGTGCAGGGCGTGGACAGATCCGACCGGCCCGTCGTCCGTGTCGTCGGCAAGTTCTTCCCCGGTGCGCCAAACCCCCTCCCGTTGCTTTCCGTCCTATCCTCATCCTGGGATTTATCGGGTGGTGGTTGGGGATTGCTGGTGCGCGTCATTCCATGAATTCTTTGCTGTTAGCTCATAGCTGCATTCCTTGAGTTGGTATGAAGTGGAAAATGCATGCTATACTTAGGATTTTAGCATATCTATGTCTCAGCAATTAGCTAATTCTACTTTGTTGGAGATGCACCTTTCATGATTGTTCATCTGGATAGTAATCTGCTTTGTCTGTGGCTTCTTTGCTAGTGGTACCATGCCCTATTGGTCTAGTTTCAGGTTTCATGACAGATTCATTTTGTACTACTTATTTCTCATAATCAGTTGGCAACATACCATTTTGTAAGGAAGCTAGCACAACAGTTTGTATGTTACTTCTTTGCTGGTACTGGATGATTCCTTTCCATGTCATATTGGTCTGACTTCCCGTTGGATAACCAACTCACTCTCCTGCCGTGCTCGCTGCTGCTATTTAGATTGAGAGAGAGGGGTGCTGATTAGTGTAGTTTGTGATTGAGAGAATGATTGCTGCTGCTATTTGTGCTTACTGATTGATTATACACTGATTGACATGCTGCTATTTCTACTTGTTGATGTTATTGTTGCCATCCGACGCATATTGTTGTGATCCATAGCTTACTGCCTTGCCTGCAGGTGTCGTGCTGGCGACCGGGTTCGGAGCACTTGGATCGAAGGTGGCTGAGCACTGGTACGAGGTCTACAAGGTGGACAAGCAGGGGGCCAACCTCTGGTTCATCTACTTGTGGGAGGACAAGGTGTCTTCTGGCTCTGAATGTTAGGATGGTCAATGTAATAGTCCAGTCTATAGTGTAAGGTTTTGGATTGGAAACTCAGTGTGAAGTTTGGCTCTTAGGCTTGCTTTTGCTGCCATTTTTTTATTGATGAATGCATTACCTTTTCCTGATTGATCCAAAATGTCATCTTATCTCTAGCGCAATGGGAGTTAAAATGTTTGTTCAGACAATATAGTTTATGTTATGATAATCATTGTATTGTTTGTACTATGGAATTTTCATTCTGTAATGGGACTGAAGTTTAGCTCTTTGGCTTGCTTTTTCTGTGCCCTAGAGACGAATACAGCGGCCCTAGAATAATACCTGCCGCTTTATTAGCACTTCCAAGTAAGCGCCGCTCTCACTGTTGCCATCTACAAGTTGATGAGTGTATAGCAGCATCATGTGTAATTAGGAGTAGGACATGGTCCTCTTGCTTGTGCTACACAAGGATTTGTACTGCATTGCTGCTGAAACTGCTGAAACATGATGCTGCGATTGCCATTTTTTTGTCTTAATGCCCATCTGTTGTTATTTGCTTGGGGTGTTTTTCATTAAAATACAAATAGTGGTTGTTCTGAAATTCAAGCTATTGAAGAATGATGATAAAATACTTTTTTAAACAGTGGGCTGTGGCTTAGTGTAATTGATGTACTAGTGCACTGCTTGGCGTAAAATTATAGCAGTACACTTAGATATGCAATGAAATGCTTCTAGTATCTTACACATGTATATTTGACATGAATGTGTATTGCTTGGCTTAAAGTTGCAGCAACCATGTTTTCTGAATAACTATAGTTGCTTTCAAAATCTGCAATTTATTGGTGATGTTACCTTATTATTTGCTCTCTTTAATTGTTTTTGTAGGTCCATGACATCTCGCTGAACCACTACACCTGGCTTGCTCGCCGGCGCGCGCGCGTGTGCTTCGATGCGCGGCGCTTCGTCGAGCTGGCCGGACCGCGGCAATCCCCGGAGCTGGAGCGGGAGGAGGCAACGAGATGCTGTTGCTGCGGTTGCGTCCTCGGAGGCAGCAGCTGCCCCTCGCCGACCTTACCAACCTTCGGCGTCTGCCATGAGCTCCGCACATGACCCCTTCTACATCATCCGGGAGGAGATCCAGGGCTTGGTAATCCCCCCATCCCCATCCGCCCTTCCTCCCCTGCGCCCCTTTCTCTTCCTCTAGTTGCAAATTTTCATATGATGCAACTGTTTATTTGGCTGCGCTGTGTCTTACTGCCAGCTGAAAACTGCTTCTGTATTTTCTACTCCAGTACTATGGCTGAGGCAGTCACCAGCTTGGTAGGTAGTACTAGCTGCAAAAAATTTATAGGCTTAGTTGCTGTATTGGTTCTGTTGTTGTATGGGGATATATGCATAGATATGTAACATGTGGGTTCCAAGCATGCTTCCGAGAAAAACTAAAATTATATATCCAATTTAAAAGTTGTACATCTGCCGTTCTTGTGGAATGCAAGTTATTTAGGTACTAAGAGTGTGCAGGGCAGGTCATCAAGTGCACGGCTGCTAGTTTGCTTACTAGCTCTGTTCTATTGGGATATGTATATGTATGTGTGGATTTTAAGCATGGTTCCTATAGATGTGATAAGTGCATACCATTGCAACTCCTCTTTGTCTGGTATTATAAGGCCATTTGATTGAATGCCTGAAGTCAATGTGCTTCTAAGTCTCATGTAGTTTCAGAAACAGATGCATTTATCCATTTCTTTGTCTGCTCTTGTGAGCTCTTCCCATTAGGAAACTTGGCTAGCTGCCCATATCATTTGATGAACTATACTATTATCCACTGCTTTTAATCAGCTGATGATGCATATTCAGTTTGGCTGATTTTGTTACATACATACATACATGGCTTTGTTTTGGTCTGGCAACTCAACTGTGATGCCATTGCTGCTGCTCTGTAGAACTTCTGTATGTTTAGAGCATGCATCCTAATTGTCAATCTCGAGAATGCACTTATGTATGTTTTTGATGTCAAACACTTATGCATGACTAATTGTTAAGTTGATACAATTTCTTTAGTAGACAAGCTTGGAAACTTAGACTACAGACTGTTAAATTGCTACTGATTTAGACTACAGAATTTTTAATCTTAGACTACTGGTTTATCTATGTCTCATATAATGGATTTGACCTGTACCATGCATTAGACATGTGTTGATACAATCATATAGCTTATCTGATCAAACAATCTGTTCATGTTATCTTTACCTGCTGCTCTTATACCTTACCAAGACAAAAATAATTCTAACTAGTAGTTTTTTGTTCAGATTCTATATTTATTACTGCTGACATATTGTCATGATTTACTTTTTGTATTGAATAGATCTTTCTGATATTCACATGTTTTAGCGATCAACCATAGCTCTTTCATCAAAGGTGCATGGTGTAACCGAGGACAAGCACTTCATGTCCAACCAAGGTGCATGGTGCTTGCAATTGACGAACAGGAGGTCTATGAAATTTAAAGTTCAAAGCCGGATAGCCCTACTTAGCAAAGAGTCGTCTCTTTTGTTTGACTGTAATAGACTGTAAATATTGTTATATTGTAATAGTAGGCATATTTGGGTTGTAATAGACTATGTACAGATTGTTGTAGACTTAGTTAGTGTTATTTGATGAACTACATTTGTACTGTTCTGTTTGAAATATTGATTATGTATGTGATTTGAAAATGTGTGGAATGGAAACCTGACTTGTGGGACCCACTTATGAGAATAATCTGAGCAATTTTGAATTTTCTGTCAAGTGGGCCTAATGTGTGAGAAGATGACAAATGGGACCAGCCCCAAAATATAATGGCCCAAACAATGTTAAAAGGCCCCGGCCCAGAAATAATTAAAATGCTGAAATGGGCTTGGCCTATGTAACTGGCAGGAAAAAAATACATTTAAAAGGCTGAATTGTTGGGCTAGGCCCATGTAGAAAATCGAATTGGACCGGGCTGATTCTTGTGGCACATCAGATTGCCACGTCGGATGCTTATGTGGCCTGGGGAGGCTGCTAGTGACCAAAACAAAACAATAGGCATATTTTGGTCGTAAACGTCTATGACCTTCTCATAGAGAAGGTCGTTAATTTCAGTTTATGACCGCCAGCTTTTGACCTTCTGTTTTTGGTCACAAAAAGGTCGCAAATGAAAAACAATGACCTTTCAGTGACCAATAGTCAAGGTCACAAGTTGACATATTTCTTGTAGTGGATTCTGATCTCTCTTCTATTCAGGTTAAAATGAATTACTAACTCTAACTCTAGGTTCTCGTAACTACTTCTTCCCGGAGGGCCCCTTATCACAGATGATCGCCTCCTGCACCGGAAGATTACGAAGATACTCCACGATGTTCTCTCAAGACTTTGTGCTATCACTTTTGCACTTCCCTTCCATCGATAAACCCCTATGGATAATAACATACACTTTCCATTCATACAATCATTCCCCGTTGATTTTGTTATTACAAGATACCCCGAAATTCTCTCTATTGTTCCGAGAATACTTTGTGCATACTGCCTTACAGTTCTTTGCCACGAGATTACCCCTACGGATAATTCCTTGCACTTATCGAATATCCGCTCATCCCCAATTGATTCATGTATTTCACATAAGACTTCGAAATACCATTCGACCTTTCGAAAATCCTCAACAGCCTATTGCTCTTGAAATTCTTGCTTTCTTGCATTAGGATTAATCCCATAAGTCTGGTAATCTTATTGTCATCCTTTGTCATTATCATTTTGAGTCCATTGATTCAATGTGTTGCGAATGCACGCAATCCTCAATCGGACCCTAGAACTCATCCTTCCGCCTCAAACGTCATTTTTAACATGAGCTGGATCTCGCCCAATCAAATTGCCATCAATTGTACCTGACGGTGTCCTGGACTAGGGGGTACTCATCACATCGTCTCCCGATCAGTTGGATTGGGCCGAGGACCCCCATGGCTGCATACTCATGGGCCAGTTCGGACAGTTGCCGCATACAAGGAAGATTCCACAAGACTTGGCGATCAAGACAAGGACTCCACCCCACCGGTGTATTCGGCTAGGACTCTTGTTATCCTAGGCCTCTGGTGCATTATATAAACCGAGGCCAGGCTAGTCGATAGATTATATACAACAATCATACCATAGGCTAGCTTTTAGGGTTTAGCCTCTCCGATCTCGTGGTAGATCAACTCTTGTAATACTCATATCATCAATATCAATCAAGCAGGACATAGGGTTTTACCTCCATCAAGAGGGCCCGAACCTGGGTAAAACATCGTGTCCCCTGCCTCCTGTTACCATCCGCCTTAGACGCATAGTTCGGGACCCCCTACCCGAGATCCGCCGGTTTTAACACCGACATTGGTGCTTTCATTGAGAGTTCCGCTGTGTGATCGACAAAAGGATCGATGACTCGCCTGCAGATCAACTGCAACTTCGGCATCTTCGTCACCAGTTCGACTGGTCACCTTGGTTCGACCAAGAACTGCGCCCCGTGTTCGGACAAGGGCCTTCATCAAACATCAACTCCGATCTCTATCAAGATCACGGAGGAATCATCCATGGAGCTCGGGGGCTCAACGTCAACATTGCCCTCAAGCGACCGTGCTGTTTTTCTGGACAGCGAACTCGTATCTGTCGCCACCATCTCCTCGAGTATCGCTTTGACGATCGCTTTGGTGGAATTGTGCAGAATTGAGTCTACAACAACCCTGGAAAATTTCGTCGAGTTCCGATGGAGGAATCTCTGGCAATCCACAATATACCGGAGCCCTGTCAAATCTGGACGGGAATCTGGATGAGTTTAGGGCGTGGTGTCCAACTTCTAGCTCGGACGTCCTTTGAAGATCCAACCGTTGATCGGCTGCAGAATTCCTATATCTACCGTCTCTCAAAATTTCATCTCGATCCGACCGTCCAAACTCCGGGAACCTTCTGATTAGTGCATCACTTTTCGGATCTGTTTTCTGCGTGAAAACGAATCCGACCCGAGTTCGTCTTTTTTATGAACGGGATTTCGGACATCCCTTTTGAAGGAAGTTTTGTATGGGGTATTGTGTTTTGTTCCCGATCACATCCCACTAACTTTAAGATCTTTTGAACATGATCTTCAACATCATGCTGGTGTCAAACCAGTCCGGCAATATTACTCCACAGCTGCCGACCTGCGCTAGACACGTCGTCACTTTGTTGAGCCGAGCTCAACTTCTTCGGATCATCATCTCGGCAAGCCGAACAAGAGTACGACATCGCGAAGGATAAATCATCACCAACATCGCCGCCCCACGGATTACACGAAGCGGGCATACCGGCATCGCCGCACGGTCGCTTCATCAAGCCGGCATCGACCACGTCACGACCTGCATCGACAGGGCCGCACTATTGCTTCTTCAAACTGGTGTCCATCACACCGACCTACTTCGACTCATCGGCTGACATCGAGGCTTCGACATCTCGGCTGGACCGGGGGCTTCGCCATCTCTTCATCAACCTACTCCGGACACTTCGGCGTCACTAGCCGACCAGCTCCGTCACGTTAGCTGGGCCGAGGGCTTTGCCTTGGCGAGCCAACCTTTGCCAGCATTGCCATGCCGTCGTTTTATCGCCCATCAGGCAATGGGTGTGCGGAGCGAGTCCCAATTTTGGGAATCACCTTCCTTCAGATTGCTACAACAAATAAACCAGGTGCTATTAATCCCAGTATTTTTTGCTTGTTTGGGTTCATTTTTCCCAAGGAATTATTACTCTGGTTTGTCCATCATATGTACACAGGTCTATCAAATGATGGCCGCATTAACGACAGTCGCATGGTGGTTCGGTCAGTTTCTGTACATAGTCCGGCGAACGCCGCATTCGGAGCTCGGACCGACCTGCGAATTCAGGCTTTGCCACGCCTTTACCGCATCACGCCGACGCCCTGCATCGACATTGACTTCGGTGCCAGGCCATATTTATTTTATTACTCACTTTGCATAAATTATTTATTATGCAACGATTTTTTTAATTATCATTATTACTATTATCTCCGGTTTGTACTATTTTTTGTGCACAGGAAAATGATCCGGGGACTTCGGTGTCACTCTGCCGGTCCGCATTGACCGTGCTATGTCACCACTTCGGCGTGTCGATCTCTCCGCTCCGTCACCTCGGGACCGGCTTGGGGGATGGAACCTTGCCCCGCATCAAGCTCGGACCACGTCATCAATACCGAACACATTAACCAGCTAAGTCGCTTTCATGCTCAAAGCTTTAATTTCTAACCTGTGTTCGGTTCAACCAAGCATTATACTTTTTTGGAAAAAAGTTGCTTGTAAATTTTTTTCCTTGTCCAAACTTTGTTTGTGACACATAAATTCAAATACCCAATTCATTTGGGGGCTTCCTTCATGAAGCTTTTCCCCTTGCATATGATTATAATTGTACGGCTTCGTTCCTTGTTCGTGTATTACGCCACAATATGCACCATATTGACTTAAGCGATTTGCAAGCTGCGTTGCCTCGCTCCTGTGTTTACCCCTACGTTCCCGATTGTTCGGCTAGGGAGTAAAGGGAGCACCTCTGCGATTGTCACGATCGGGTCATCCGAGCCGGACCTCAGACTGGGTGAAGCCGAAAGCTAGCGCTCTTATAGTTTTCAATGATGGTCGACACACAATCGAACTCATGAGTACAAAAAATCTATTGCACAAGTCTCATAATAACAATGAGCACCGAAGAAAGGTATCGGTGGGGGTACTATTTTCTTCGAAGATGCTTCTTACACTTCGCAGTAATATAGCATAAGTTCCCTGAGCGCGCTTTGTCTGTTACAACCTTATGGCCTGATTGCCTGGTTATTGGAAACACCGTCGATATTCTCAACAGATGGAGTACATAACACTTTTCGGTCCTTGACCGAAGAGGGAGAAGCCGACGGTCGGTTAAGACGCGTTTAAAGTTTGGTTGAACATAGATATGATATAAGTACTTCGGTACATGCAATCATTCTTTTACCCAAGTCACTTGTGGGCTCTTAAATTTATATGAGCCGTTTTACGATAAGTGTTCTTCTTCTTAGTCGTTGCAAAGTTTTTATTATTATTATTATTATTATTATTATTATTATTATTATTATTATCTATCACTCCTTTTTTCGACACGAGCGTGTGGTCACTAGCCGGGGAGCCTAATTTCTCTCTCAAAGCTGCTAGAGTTTAGTTTGCTAAACTGGCCTAATGAGAAGTACTCCGCCCTCGGGATAGGAGGTTGAAGCCGTAGTCTGACCCGCTTGAAGTCTTGAGATAGGAGGTATCATGTTAAAGCACGACAGAAGCACTTCTTTTGCTAAGGCCAATTTGCGGATTGGCACCGAACACTTGATCTTGTTCGGACGTCAAGTTTTTACTGACTTTTTTGGTTTTCCAAGCTTTTGGCATTTTAAAACTATTTGTGTGTTTTCAGCACAAGCCTTGCAGTGCAACGCCGGACACCTTTAGAGATTCGGCAAAAACATTCGCGGATATTGCTATATATGCATCGGTTCGAATTGTGTCTTCGGTCAATAGTTGGGTTGCCCGGCTCCTGCGCTTGCCTCCTACGTTCCGCTTTGTTCGGCTAGGCGTGCAAAGGGAGAACCACTGCGATTGTGCTTCCAGCTCACATGGTTAAGCACCTCAGTGGAGAAAGCCGAAAACTGACTGTCACAATAAGCGTAAACTGGTCAGCAATCCGATGACTGTGTTAAATAACGGGCCATTCATAACAATGGCCGAAGTGTTTACAGCTCGACCTCGACTGTCGCCGAACACTACCGGGGGCTATTAACTGGCCTCTCAAACTAAATCCTCGATACTTTGCTCTTACATCAGAGCTGAGGTTTCATGATCATGCTTAGCATGACAACCCAAAGAAAGGAACCGATAGCGGGACTATTTTCTTTGGAAGACATTTGTTATGTTAAACAGTAATATAACATATCTCTCTGCGTACCTTTGTTTATAAAACCGCATGGCCAGATTGCCTTGTTTGTCGTAAACCTTTGCCCTCATAAAGGCTTTATAAAGTAGGACAAACACTCCTCGGCTACTGGCCAAGGAGGTGGAAGCCGATGGTCGGTCAACAAAGTTTTGTACAATGCGGATCCGAGCATTAATGACGTAAAGTACTTAGATGCATAGAGTCATTACACATAATTTGTGATTTTACTATGGATATCGATTCTTAATTCGGCCACCCTTGCCCGCATTAAGGCTCGGGGGCTACTGGGCTTCGGGCTTATTATTTACAAATATTAAAGGGGCACATCGATCCCCTGATCTGGTGTTGCCACCCGACCAGTGTCTTGGGGGCTACTGCATTGCCTGTTCAATGCAGAAAATTTTAAGTGCAATACAGTTGCCGAGGAGATTTTGATCCACAGGTTGGTCGGCCGCACCCAACCTGAGTCTCGAGGACTAAGCACGCCGCTTTTTGTGTCCCGAAGTATTCTGCTGAGCTAGGACTTGATCCTCAGGCCGATTTTGCAAATCAACCTGAGTCTCAGCGGCTACTGGGATCAGCGGTCTTACATCATCCTTCAGGTGCATCTCCGGTTTTAGACCGATACACACCTTGAGGGCTACTGGCCATATATTTCGGCAGAGAATAAATTGCAATAATAAAAAATACTAACAAAAAATCGGCCCACTGTTGGGGTGGTGCACCACCTCAGAAGCAGACCGGCATAAAGCTCGGGCGCTAGTGGCTGGCTCCATAGAGGGCATTTCCGGCATTAATCTCGGCTAAACTCCTTCAACTTTTTTGAACCAAGGTGATATGACACCTCGGATATAGTCCGGCGTTGGAGCTGGGACACTGTCCGGCGTTGGAGCACGGATATAGTCCGACGTTGGAGCTCGGATACGGTCCGGCGTTGGAGCTCAGATACATTCCAGCGTTGGAGCTTGGAAGCGGTCCGGCATTGGTGCTCGGCCGCAAAAGATACCTTGAATGCAGTCCGGCGTTAGAGCTCAGACGCAAGAGGACACTGCCTCCCGGGAACAACTTCAAACCCAAGGTGTGGCATAGAAATAACCAGGCATTGGTAAAGGCCGGAAACTTAAAGGGGCTCCTCGGATACCCGACGTGTAAACTCGCCGAATGCATTTCGGTGATCCTCAAGATCGAAGATGAGAAGATTTGTTGAACCAGTTTTCAAGACCGTCAACTGAAGATGAAGAACAGTTCGGAAGAATCAAGGAGCGTCCCTAACTTGAAGACCGGTTCAGGGGGCTACTGACGGAGTCCTGGACTAGGGGGTACTCATCACATTGTCTCGCGATCAGTTGGATTAGGCCGAGGACCCCCATGGCCGCATACTCATGGGCCAGTTCGGACAGTTGCCACATACAAGGAAGATTCCACAAGACTTGGCGATCAAGACAAGGACTCCACCCCACCAGCGTATTCGGCTAGGACTCTTGTTATCCTAGGCCTCTGGTGCATTATATAAACCGAGGCCAGGCTAGTCGATAGATTATATACAACAATCATACCATAGGCTAGCTTTTAGGGTTTAGCCTCTCCGATCTCATGGTAGATCAACTCTTGTAATACTCATATCATCAATATCAATCAAGCAGGACGCAGGGTTTTACCTCCATCAAGAGGGCCCGAACCTGGGTAAAACATCGTGTCCCCTGCCTCCTGTTACCATCCGCCTTAGACGCACAGTTCGGGACCCCCTACCCGAGATCCGCCGGTTTTGACACTGACAGTACCCCTAAGCCTGGTCAGCTTATCCATCCTTAATCAGAGTGTTTGCTTCTGATCCCTTGATTTGGAAATCTTAATTCTTTTGCAATTGAGCTTTGAGTTAGTTAGTTGTTTCTATAATCTGACCTTCTTGCATTCTTTCTTCCTCTGGTTGAGTACCGATGCTCACATCAGATCCCTTGTGGACCACCAGACCCTTTGTCGGATTTTATCCGACCGTGTCCTTCATATTGAATAACCGTGTGAGCCTTTCCATGGGTATATAATGCCTTTGGTAAATTGTATCCTCTGCTTTGTGAACCATGCTCTACTTTCGAGCTTGTATTATTTACTCCGAAGTTTGTGGTATATGTTCGTAATATGCCCTGATGTGTTGAACCTATGCCTTCCCTAATCCGTGTGAACCCGAAAGATTTCACGGGTCATACTTATCTGGTATTGCACCAGGTAAAAATTTCAACAACTAATGTTATTTTCGAAATATGAGAGGTGAATGAAAGGTTATACGTTGAACAAGTGGGATTCGACCTTGAACCCTGTGTTCATGCCCATGGAACCGATGTATACCTTATCACGGAAGCTTCTATTAAAATAATTATCCGCTTGTTATAAGTTCATCTTGTATCCGTGGACGTGGTTCCGACCATGTTTCTCCTTGATTCCATTTCTCGTGCAAGTTTGAGCCCTTGTCTTCTACAGAGCATTACCCTAGTCCAACCTCTACTTTGATCTGTCGTCGAGTATTACCCCCCTGGTATCTCGAGATTATCATGGAACCGCATAACTTCTTATGAGTTCTTCATCAAGAGCTGCATTCTCATTGATTCCAATTTTTCACGGGCTCTGAGTTATTAAACACTCAAAGACACCAATAACTGACTCAAGTCCGCACCGTGATTAATCAGCACTTGGTAACCTTCATTACTTACGAGTTTGAACTCGATCACGTCATTCCTAGCCTGCTTGACTATATCCTTGTCATGCCGATTTTAACTGTGCTACCTGGTCCTTCTTCCCGGAGCAAAAATTTCAATGGAGAGCTAATCTTACGTCGATCTTCCTTGTCATATCAATTGTCCTTGAACAACAAGCTTGATTTCAAGTTTGTGTCGTACCTATGGTTTCAAGAACTTTTCGCTTCATCATTCTGTTGACTTGATGTCATCGCCGATCGGTTACATCTTCTTGAAACCTCTCGACAAATGTGTCGTGATCATGATCAACATTTCGAGGTCTTCCAGGATATCGATTGAATTCATGATGAGAAATACCATCCTTGCCCCTTGATAATTTGGATTATCATCGACAACATTATCACATTCCCTCCAACACAAAACTTGTTCTTGTTTTGTGTTGTACCTTGAGTTCCTTGCTATCCAACTTATGTTATGTTCTACCGTGGAGTATTACCATATTTGATGTCAAGAATGTTGTGAGCATTGCTCCACCTCTTGAGAATTCTTGGTATAAGTGATACTTCAACATCACCATTCTTTTCTTGGTCCCCGTGTTGTTCCTAACAGGAATACCGACAAATGGACCAATAATTTTAAAGCTTCTAATAACCTTATTACTTTGAAGTTACTGGTCAACATTTCATTCTTAGACCATTGGTTATCGAATCGCCATTCTAACATTGTTTGTGCTACCTAAGTCCGTATTTCGGGTGCACCTTCAACCAATGTTTAATCATGTATGTTTCCCTCGAGCATACCTCATTATATCATTTGATTTGACAAAAGCTATCTCCTTGTTCACATAATTGTGGAAATCCATATTTTGGAAATCCCAATGAATTGTTGCTGAGTTCATCAGCCACCTCCTTGACCTCTCCTTGGTTAAATGATGAACTCATGATTCAGAACTTGCTTCCATAGTTCATTTCC
The DNA here is from genome assembly GCF_003073215.2 of Triticum urartu. Classification (NCBI taxonomy): domain Eukaryota; kingdom Viridiplantae; phylum Streptophyta; class Magnoliopsida; order Poales; family Poaceae; genus Triticum; species Triticum urartu. Next base: position 481,607,580 of record NC_053026.1, read on the forward strand.
CAGGAATCTTGCAACTCCATCCTGTCAAATTGTGTTGCACCACTTCCTTCTCAGGCATCATGAGTCTGAGGTATCCCGACACCAATTAGATCTGAATCCCGGTCAGATATGATGGTTGGGACATATTTCCAAGAGTTATAACATTGGTCTTTATATACCGGTAAGGTGATGTCATGCCTAGCACACCTGGCCGGAGGACCTATTGTTATAGTATCCTTTTTAGCAAGCTTAGCGACTCTTCCATGAGGAAATCGTAAGACTTATTTCATAAGTTGTTCCTGATGAATCCTTTGTGTATGCAAAGTCCGACCTTTGCTTGAAGACCATGTCAATGCTATCTCGAAGCATGTATGTGGTACTCCTATCATCAATAAGAACATTTGAAGCACAATGCTAAATTTTCCTTAACTATTATCCAAACACCTTTATATGGGTAATGCCATGAAATTTCTCTCCCCTTAACTAAAGGGTTTTCTAAATTATATCCTGCCACGGATATCATGCTCTGCTTGTCCTTGGGAAGGATATATCCCCGAAATATGTGTTTAAACACATTTTCCTTTCCATTGTTCTGTTTAATCTGATGATCACCTTTTCCTTTCCATTGTTCTGTTTAACCTTATTAGTGATCTATATGATCTAAGCAGTAATATTCTCCTGCTTATGTAAACACCATGGTGTACAACTCGGTCAGTAAGACCCTGTTACTATTGTTGATGATATTTCGGTAACCACCGATGGACGAGAACTTTGCCTATTGGTCCGCCTTGTTTCGACGAGCAGGAAAATGGTTCTCTTCATCCCTCGCCCTCGGTATCGATGTTGTTGCCGGCATAAATGATAGGCTATCCTCTGACATGCCTTCCTTACATGATCACGCAAGACGTCTCCGCCGTTCCTACTTTTAACCCACATGGTGGGCCCATAACCCACAGTTCCGCAGGATCGAAACCTAACTCTCGTGTACACCCCCTATTTCCAAAGTTATTCCCCATGCTTGGCTTCGTATGTAGACCATGAGCCACCCTCCTAGTGATCTATTCTGGTATCAGACGCAATACTTTCTCGCGTTGCTCTATACCCCTTCCACGCCTTGTTTCAGGCATCGAACAATTGCCTACCCACTTGAAACTTCTTATTTACCTTCTTACTTTTCTCTCGATATTTTCTTAAGTTTCAACTCGAGAGTTACTATCGATCACATTCGCTAAGTTATAAACCAGATAGCCACCTTGTAGACTTCCGTTCTTCCGGAGCTACCCCTTATCCTTTTCGTAAGTACGATGGAGTTCCCGGAGAAAGGATGCCGACTTCATCAGGATGACCTGAAGTGGAGAAATGAAGACATCAACGTGGTGGATCGACCTCTTTGAGAAGAGCAACGAAGACCGAGAAGAATCGTTAGAATTGCGTAACCTAGTCTTCCCCCCTTACTCTACCTCTTAAATCGCGGGACGAGATTTCTTGTAGTGGAGGAGAATTGTGACACCCGGATAATTATGCTACAGTAATTCCACGCTAATGATGCCACGTCACCTCGGTTACTGTTGTTAATCTCACGTTAGTTCGAAACCGATTCAAATTCAAGTTTGAATTAAAGTTAAACGATAAAAGTTTTCAAACGTTAAAACTAAAATGTTCATCATGTGGAAAATATTCATTTGTTAATATTTGTGGTGAACCAACATTTTTTAAATAAATGTTTAGATGCCCTCAACTATCCGAAACTATGGCAAACAACCCCAAATTTTATCATTTCTATTGAAACAAAATTCCAAATGAATTCAAATATCTCTCAAACTTTTTGTGGCAGTGCCTAAAAATGTAACACCAATTTTGGACCAAGTTCCATATTTTGCAAAAATCATTTGATGGCTTAGTTAAATACAAAGAGTGCATATTAAAAGAAAAAGCATAAAATAGAAAAGTTTTAGAAAGGAAAAGAGGTTGAGGAAATGCTACTGCTGCACTGGGCCCTAGTGGCCACAGTGCAGACCCAGCCCACCAGGAGCCATCCTCCTCCTCCCTGTTCACAGGGGGTGGTGGCATGCATCCGAACCACCATGGCCGCGGTTGTGGATGCGTGGCGACCATCCTGCGGTTCCCCGTCACGCATAAGGGCATCCCCTGCCCCTCTCTCCCTCCCCGAAACCCTAGACAACCCACTCTTCCTCTCGCCCGCTCTCTCTCTTGATTTCGGCGGCGCCCGAAACCTCCGACGCCATGGCCGACCCCGTCCACGTGACCACCGTCGCCCCCGCGTGCTTGGAGCTTGACCAAGAGCTTCGTTCGCCTCCACTGCATCGTCCACGAGCACGGTCCCGAGCCAGGACTCCTCCAAGCCTCGCCATCATCTTCTTCTTCCCATCTGCACCGCCACAGACCTCGCCTCGATTCGCCGCCTCCCGAGCTTCGCCGGCTTCCCCGACGCGCCCACAAGCTCCACTGTGAGGCCCTCCTCTGATTCCCCCTTTCCCCCTCATTTCCGTCGTCGTAGTCGCCCGTACTTGCCGAGGCCGCCGTGCTTGGAGCTCCGCCTCCGAGCTCCGCTCGTTGTACCCCTAGTCGTGCTCACCGCGTCTCTGTAGTGCCCCGCCTCACGCTCGCGCGCCCGCTCGTGGCCCTGCCGCTGCTGCTGCTGCACACAAGCACGCTGAATCCCCTGCCTGCGCCCTCGACCCACTGCCCGCTACATTTGCGCGCATCCTCCCCTGTCTGCTGGTCGCGCTGCCCTGTTTCTCGCGCTGCTACAGCCGCCGGCGACTGCTCCGCCTGCGCGCACGCGCCGGCCGCGCCCTGTCCTGGGCCCGTGCCTCCCCCGCTTGCCACCACCGCCAGCAGCTTCTTCCCATCCCCACACGCGAGCTCCGCCACCGCCTCTTGCTCGCACAGCCGCTTCTCTGCAGCCGCGGCGGTCGCGCTCGCCGCTGTCGATTTCGGCCGCCCCGGCATGAACCGCGAGCACCAACCGTCTCTCCTCGCCGTAGGCTTTCGAACGACCCTAACCACGCGTCCGGCACCAACGCCCCGCGCGCCCGCGGCTCCGGTCCCCTCTGCCTCCGCCCGTCACCAACGCCGTTCCCGGCCACCCCCATCCTCTCGCGGCCGCGTCCGCTACCGTCCCCGGCGGCGCCGATGAGCCACCCCGCGCGCGCCCTAACCCCCCGTCCGCTCCCTGGCCGTGTGCCACACCACTTCCTGGCTCATTACGCTGGCTCTCTGCCAAGGGCTGTCGTGCTCGCTCGCATGCGTGCCCGGCCGGCTGGGCTCTGCCCAGTAAGGCCGGCCCCTATTTGGACTTAGATTAGGATTAGTTAGTTTCTAATTAGCTTAATAACAAATGACATGTGGGACCATTGCTAATTTAAAATAGATAATTAGAACGTGTTAAAAATTTAGTGTATGACAAAGGGTCCCACTGGACCGTTGACTAGTCAAACGTGGACCAGTCAACTACTGACTGGACAGTTGACTGGCCCCACCTGTCAACCTCATTTACACTTTGGCTGGGTACACTTTTGGGTATCCTTATCCATTTAACTATTTACTCGAATTATTAAACGAATCCAGGAAATCCCAGAATATAATTAAAACTTTTAAAATTCATAGAAATTAATCCATAGCTCGGATGGAAAAACTTTGTACATGAAAGTTGCTCGGAACGACGAGATGAATCCGAATGCGCACCCCATTCGTCCGCCACACATCCCTAACATAGCAAACTCGCAACTTCCCCCCTCTGGTTCATATGTCCGGAAACCCGAAACACCGGGAATACTTTCCCGGATGCTTTCCCCTTTCGCCGGTAGCACCTAGTACTGCGTTAGGTCACCCCTAGCACCGCGTATTGCCATGTTATGCTTTGTGATGCTTTGTTTGCTCTGTTATTTATTGTGTCCCCCCTGTTACTTCTTTCCGGTAGACCCCGAGACCGCTGCCGGTACCCCTGTGATCGACTGCATCGACGACAAACCCTCCTTCTTGCCAGAGCAACCAGGCAAGCCCCCCCCTTGATCACCAGATATCACCTATTCTTCTCTACTGCTTGCATTAGAGTAGTGTAGCATGTTACTGCTTTCCGTTAATCCTATTCTGATGCATAGCCTGTCATTGTTGCTACAACTGTTGTTACCTTACCTGCAATCCTAAATGCTTAGTATAGGATGCTAGATTATCATTAGTGGCCCTACATTCTTGTCAGTCTGCCATGCTATACTATCGGGCCGTGATCACGTCGGGTGTTGATCACGGGTATATGCTATACATACATGCTATACATGTTGTGACTAAAGTCGGGTCGGCTCGTTGAGTACCCGCAAGTGATTTCGATGTTGGGGGTTGAAGGGGCAGGTGGTTCCACCCAGGTAGTGGTGGGCCTAGGTTCCTGACGGCCCCCGACTATTACTTTGAGGCGGAGCGACAGGGCAGGCGGAGACCACCTAGGTGAGAGGCGGGCCTGGCCCTGGTCGGCGTCCGCGGTTATGTCAAAATAACACGTTTAACGAGATCTTGGTATTTGATCTGAGTCTGGCCACTGGTTTATACGCACTAACCAACTACGCGGGAACAGTTATGGGCACTCGACGTCATGGTATCAGCCGAAGCCTTTATGGCGTCAGCGACTGAGCGGCGCGCGCCGGGTTGAACCGCGTAACGCAACTTCCTTTGTAATGGAGGTTGCTAGGTCTGCTCTCCGGCCGCCCTCGCAACGTGCAGGTGTGCAATGGGTGATGGGCCCAGACCCCTGCGCCATAGGATTTAGAACGGCGTGCTGACCTCTCTGTTGTGCCTAGGTAGGGTTGCGACGTGTTGATCTTCCGAGGCCGGGCATGACCCAGAAAAGTGTGTCCGGACAAAGGGGATCGAGCGTGTTGGGAAATGTGGTGCATCCCTGCAGGGAAGTTAATCTATTCGAATAGCCGTGATCTTCCGTAACAGGATGACTTGGAGTTACCTTGACCTTATGACAACTAGAACCGGATACTTAATAAAACACACCCTTCCAAGTGGCAGATACAACAGGTGATCGCTCTCTCACAGGGCGACGAGGAGAGGATCGCCGAGTAGGATTGTGCTATGCGATGATACTTGGTTAACTTACCATCTACTCGCTTCTTCTACTGCAAGATGGAGGCTTCCAGAAGCGTAGTCTTTGACAGGACTAGCTATCCCCCTCTTATTCTGGCATTCTGCAGTTCAGTCCACCGATATTGCCCCTTTACACAGATACCCATGCATGTGTAGTGTAGATCCTTGCTTGCGAGTACTTTGGATGAGTACTCACGGTTGCTTTTCTCCCTCTTTCCCCCCTTTCCATTTCTTCCTGGTTGTCACAACCAGATGCTGGAGCCCAGGAGCCAGGCGCCACCGTCTACGACGACTCCTACTACACCGGAGATGCCTACTACTACGTTCAGGCCGCTGACGACGACCAGGAGTAGTTTAGGAGGATCCCAGGCAGGAGGCCTGCGTCTCTTTCGATCTGTATCCCAGTTTGTGCTAGCCTTTTTAAGGCAAACTTGTTTAACTTATGTCTGTACTCAGATATTATTGCTTCCGCTGACTCTTGTGTATTTGAGCTTATGTATTCGAGCCCTCGAGGCCCCTGGCTTGTATTATTTTAATTTATGTCTAGAGTTGTGTTGTGATATCTTCCTGTGAGTCTTTGATCTTGGTCGTACACATTTGCGTGCATGATTAGTGTACGATCAAATCGGGGGCGTCTCATCGTCGCTCGTGACCCTTAACCTATATCGATGTGGCGTTCTTGCTCAAGTCCGACATTGATCAAATTTTGGCATTCTACCCCCAGAAACCGTTCCATCCTACGTAATTTTATTCTTGCCAAACATCAAGATGAAATCATTTTATTCCTTAGAAATGGAACGGTTCCATGGCATTCCACTTGATGCTGGAATCGAACACACCCTAAAGAGCCACCCACGGCGTAGCACACACCATGTCCACGATGGCGACAAAGTCGTCCCTTCAGGCTTCAGCCCAAGCAAGCCCTGCTATCCACCAACCCCTCCAACGACATCCGACTCAAGGCTATGGATTCGTCGTGCCCATTAAGGTGTTCGTGCCAACATGGCAGTCAGGTAGCCAATGTATTTTCTCAAATTTACATAGTAGCACCTCTATTTCTATGTTTAAGACCCTGATATGAGAGATACTTGCATTCCAGCCCTCAACTTATACATACTTCATATTGAAGTCCTTAAACCCCGTAGATTAGTTCTCAGACTTCCTGTTAAACTTATAAGCTTTCAGTCTTATTGGAAAATGTAGATTAGGCTCTTGGTTGTAATACAAATTTGCACAGGCGATTCTAAGGTCCTTCTGTCTTGCGGTTATATTATGTAAATGATTATGCCAGACCCCCTTTTTCTACAATTATGACGTGTTCAGTGTGTTCGCTTTATGCAGTTCCTATAAAATACAATTATTTACAATCAAGTTTGTTTTACCATTGAAAAATTTAATTTTCTTGTTAAATTAACTTTTAACATGCCTTAATTAGGCCCATAGTGCTTAATTCAAGCACAATTATCAGAAACAACTTTTGGATCCCGGGCTCCATGCAGCCATATTTTTTTTAAAAAAAAAATACAAAATCCTTATTTTAAAGTTTCAAAACATTCTGAAAAATTACACACGAACCTAAGGATGTATACTATCTTCGTAAATTTTCATGATGAAATACGTTGTGGTTCAAGCTACAAAAAAGGTGTTTCTAGCACATGCACTATTCACTATAAAATTCTCTGATTTTGTTTTTTTATACAGATCACAGAAAATCGTATTTGATCATTAAACTTTACAGAAATGCGGCATACATTTCAATGATCATGCATATTATTTTCAGGATTTTCTGAAACTTTAAAAATATGATTTTATTTTTTATTTTTCTAAACAACAAATGTTAGCGCCACAATTAGGGCGCATTCACCCATCAAATGAAGAGAGAGAGAAAAAACAATAAAATCATTGTTGTACGATGCGGTGATTTGTAGCTCATGTGTTTAGGGTTGATCCCTACAAATACTCATCATTATTACATGGCGATGTATGATATTTGGACATAGCACGAAAATGGGAGTGTGTGTGTAGTTCAGTGGTTCCCATTCATATATGCAGATTGGACAAAACTATATAATTTTGGCTTTTGGCTTGGCTTTAGCATGAAGGTCGATTATGGAGTATATGTTGATATTGATTGGAACTAAGACCGAAAATGCTATAAACCTCATGTCAAGATTGCGTGCTTCTAGAAACAACAAACGGAAAGAGTGTGTGCTTCAGGTGAAGAACAGAAGAAGGGTAAAAACTGAAAAGAAAAGAACATTGCTGCATGTTGGGTCATGCTCCAACCATGCATGCATGTAACTCATCTGTTTGGCATGCCTACCAAAACACAAAGTGAGTAAGAGCTACTCCTCTTTAGGTAATCTTGGCAACGAGCGGTGCCTATATAAATCTACACCACGTGCCTTTCTTGGTAGAGATAAAAAAATGAATATATATATGTCTGATATATCACACCACGCAACAATTCTATGAGCTATTGGAGATGAACAAACCACAATGATGTCGATTCATCATTTGGGTGATTCTCTCAGACTCGTCCATCCTGTACAAGGTGACAGAGCCATCCCTTCAACCCGGTTGAGCTGTCTTTGTGGAGCTGTGTTTTGCTAGCGGCGATTGCATGATGAATTGTTCTTTTGGAGTGACAACATAGATTTGGATGGGGCCAATGTAATTGTCAATTTGTTTTCTTATGCGGTGGTGTGAACATGTGATGGGGATTTGCACAAGTGGAGCATTGGGGGCACGGTGTGCTCTTGTTGTCTTGTTGCTTGTTTCGTTTGCAACACACAAAAACACATTTGTGAGGTTTTTGATCCGATTTTCATTATAAACAAGATTAATTCTTTTCTACCTATAAAGATTTGGGTTTTTACCATTTATGTCACTAGTTGTGTCCCACTACTCAGTTTTTTCATTGGAAGTTATAACTGCTAAAAAATGTCATCATTTCGTGTGTTGTTTACACAAAATGCCATTAAATATCTAAAAAATGCCATCATTCCATTAGATGTTTGCTCAAAAAAGCCATTAAACATCGTTATTGTCATGCCAAACCCGTTGACCATGTTATATGACAAAAATACCCCCAGACCCACATGTCAGCTCTCTCTATCTCATAATGTTAAGTGTGGCCTCACTTGTCAGGAGTAAGCAAGCGAATAATTTTAGAAGAAAATAAGAACCCTGTTGGTATCAAGTGAGACCCACACTTTATTGTAGTGAGATAGAGGAGATCTCACATATTGGTCCATAGGTATAAGTCCTCAATTTGGACGATTTTTTTTCAAATCCGTGAACTTTTATTCAGTTTTTTTGCTAACTATCTAGTCAATTCTTTTTCAAGTACATGAACTCTTTTCAATTTTTTGCAACTTTTTGATTGAAATTTTTTTATTCGTAAATTTTTTAGGAATCTGTGAACTTTTCTCAAGCCCGTGATTTTTTTCTTCGAAATGGATGAACTTTTTCCAAATCCGAAATTTTTTGTTCCAAATCGATCTTTTCCAAATCCATGAATATTTTTTCAAGATTGATGAACTTTTTTCAAATCCATAAACTTATTGGTCAAAATCAATGAACATATTTCAAACCCGAGAACCTTTTCACAAAATTGATGAAGTTTTTTTTCAAATCCGATGATTTTTTTCATAACCCATTTGGTGCCAAATTTCAATGATTTTTGACACTGTATGCATTTCCTAGGGTTTTCCCGGCGAAAAAACCCTAAAATAGTGGTCGGACGTGACACAACATGCGTTTGGTATCCAAATTCATTCAAATTTTGCGGGAGTGGTCCAATGGGCATACCCACTAACTGGCAGAGGTTGGGTAAATTTTATGAATGTACACCGGTACTTGCTGTAGAACAAAGGGATTTTGGTTAGGACGGAAGGGTTTGTCTGGTACAACTTCTTTTCTCACATCCACCGAACAGGTTCACAATTTTTCCACATGCTACAATCACCATGGCAGGCATCGGTGCCAAGTTTCAATGATTTTTTTATACTGTATGCATTTCTAGGGTTTTCTAGGCAAACCCCCCTAAAATAGTGGCCGCACGTGACACAACGTGCGTACGGTCTCCAAATTCGTTCAATTTTTGCATCGGGTGATCCAATGGGCATGCCCACTAGCTGGAAAAAGTTGGGTAAATTTTATGAATGTCCACCGGTACTTGTGGTAGAACGGAGGGTTTCGGTTAGGGCAGAAGGGTTCGTCTGGTACAACTTCTTTTCTCACATCCACGGAACGGGCTCAATTTTTTTTCCACACGCTACAATCACCATGGCAAGCATCGGTGCCAAGTTTCAATGATTTTTTACACTGTATGCATTTTCTAGGGTTTTTCTCAGCGAAAACCCACTACAATAGTTGCCGGAGGTGACGCAACGTGCGTCCGCTGTCCAAATTCGTTTAATTTTTGCATGGAGTGATCCAATGGGTATGCCCACTAGCTGGCAAAAGTTAGGTAAAATTTATGAATGTACACCGGTACTTGTTGTAGAACGGAGGGTTTCGGTTAGGGTGGAAGGGTTCGTCTGGTACAACTTCTTTTCTCACATCCACCGAATGGGCTCAATTTTTTCCACACGCTACAATCACCATGGCAAGCATCGGTGCCAAGTTTCAATAATTTTTTACATTGTATGCATTTTTTAGGGTTTTCTCGGCGAAAAAAATTAAAATAGTGGCCGGGCGTGATGCAACCTGTGTTCCGCCTTCAAATTTGTTCAAATTTTGCGTGGAGTGCTCCAATGGGCATGCCCATTAACTGGCAAAAAAATGTTGTGAACCTTATTTCTTTAATTTCATAATTCGCATCCGCTAAGCCAGCCCGTTGGCGCCGTTGGAGTTTTTTCAAAAAAAATCGTTGTTTGTGAAATATATTTTAATATATATATATTTAACTTTTTTAATAAATAAAATTCTAAATTTTAAAACCTAATATAAATACTTTGCAATTATTTTTGCATCTAAGTTGCATTCAAACATAACAAAATTTAATGAAACATTATGAAATTTCATTCAAACATATTTTACAAAATTTCGATGATCTCGCCCCCACCTTCGTCACCGTCGTCGCTACTCTGGGGTGGCAGCGACCTAGTCGATGTCGTCCCCCTCCTCCTCCTCCGATGCCACTGCCCCTGCCTCTAATGCGCCTGCCGCCTCCAACGCCACCGCTATCTGCGCGACCTCCCTCGCCGCCGCACGCCTCTGCCTGCGATGCCCGTAAGGCAATGAGGTAGCCGAGGGTGTCCTCGGGGTCGCCGTCTTCCCGGAGCACAACTTGCTCCAACGGGGAGGGGGGGGGGGCAGGGGTGCCGGGGCGCAGTGTTCGGCACACCTCGCCGGTTGACGCGGGGCCGACGAAGATCCTGTAGCCGCCCGCCGGAACTCGCCCATGACGGCCCAGTAGTTCTTGCCGTCCCGAAAGCGATGGCGGCCAACATTGTTCCACTGGCCGCCGATGTGGCGGCGATGCTCCTTCGGTGTTGCATCGGGGCCCCTCGTCGGATACCCGTCGGCGGTGATTTTGAACTCCTGCCGGAGACAGCAGATCGGCGGCACCGTGAGGCCGAAACGGATGAGCTCCTCTATATCAGGCGTGCCCAGGCTTGACGGCCAGGCACTGCCCACTGGAGGACTGCCGCTGTCGGAGTTGCTGCTCGCGCCGTTGGATGACATCGTCGCCGAAAGGGAGAGAGAAGAGAGCGGCGGCAGGGTGGAGGAGAAGCGGTCGGCGACAGGGGAAAGAAGAAGCGGGCGCCGGGTGCGTGGACGGCCGACGAGGAGACGGTGTTTATAACAGTGGAATGGCCCCATTTTCGAACACCTTTTTCATAATTCAAACATCCTTGGAATGGTCCCATTTTTTTCATAACCTTGTATTCAAGAATATATAAAAAACACCATATTCCACATAGGATGTGTGAGGTCTGCGCGCTTCAGTCTTCTGATTGTATTCTCAGTATTGTAGCTTCAGAGAACCCTGAACCTTTTGAATAATAAATTGCATGGACGTGGTTGACGTCAAAAAGAGCAACGATAACCTTGAGATCTACAAACAATAACTAATAGAATATTTCGTGCTTTAACCATCACTAGCCGTGGTGCAATCGAGTGGTAAGAGCATCTCCAGCCGTTAGCCCTCCAGGAGGCGCTAAAAATCGCCCCCTGGGGGCGCACCAGCGCAAACCGCGTGCTGGGGGCGTGATGTCCCCCAGTCGCGGCGCCCAAGTTCTTTTGAAAATTTTAATTTCGGCACAAACACGGCGCAAATTCAACCAAACTTCGGCGAGTTCGTACATATTTAAAATATTTTACGAAAAAGAAAAAAAACGCTACTAGGCTGCTCCTCGTCGTCTCCCTCGTCGCTCCTCGCCGCCCGCCGCCCTTACAGTTTTACATGCCGAGGAGGCGGTAGAACAGCGTGTAGTCGCCGCCGTCGTCGTCGTCGCCATCGCCGCCTCCTCCGCGGCCGTCGTCCCTGCTACAACCCTCCCCCGGTTGGCGCGGCGGGTTGGACGGTCCGGGGGTGTCCTCGTCGTCATCGTTGTCGAGGATCACGACGCCGCGCTCGTCCTCGCGCCCACGTTTGCGGGCGGCTACCTCCTCCAGGAGCGTCCGGTCACTGCGCTGCTCGTGAGGCATCAATGGAGGAGGCTGACCGGCGCGACAGCTTTGGCATTGATTCGCCGCGGGAAACGAGGGGATGAGGACAACGAAGCGGCGAGAAGAGAGACGACTCGCTGGCAAAGAGGGCCCACGGCTGTTTCATGCCAAAACAATTCGCCTGGCGCCCCCAGTGCGCTGGGTTCGAGTTGGGTCCGCCGGCACCAATTTCGGCCCGAGCCGGCGAAAAATGGGCCCTTGGGGGCGCGACTGGGCCGATTTTTCGGCGCTGGCGGCCGAGAAGTCGCCTGGGAGGCCTTGTTGGGGGCGCGGCTGGAGATGCTCTAAGCTCCCGTGATTACAAGGATGAGGTACCAACTTGGATTCTTGGTGCCTCTCTTTTTTCTCAAGATTTTTAGTTGCACGTTGAAATAACTAGTAGCGGCCTGGTGGGCCGGCCCAGTCCGCTGGCTCGGCCAAGGTCCATCGCAGGTGATGTATTTTCAGTTTTTCTAAAAAAAGTGATGTATTTTCAAAAATGACCATCCTACCTGTAGAGAATGATTTGGTGCATCGATAATTGATTGATCGTGCACTAGGCACATATATATAGGTACAAGGGGTGCGACCGGTGTCTTGTCGCCCAAGATACAAGTAAATACAGAGGGAGAGAGACACTACAGGTACGGCATACAAAATCCAGACCTACGTACATGTACACATGTTCAACACCCCCCCCCCCCCGCAGTCGAACGTCGCCGGTGACGCAGAGACTGGACCGAAAGCCCTCAAACGTCGAGGTGGGTAGTCCCTTCGTCATGACATCGGCGAACTGCTGATCGGTGGGCACATGGAGAACTCGAACACGACCAAGTGCGACGTGCTCCCTGACGAAGTGAATGTCGACCTCAATATGCTTTGTCCGTCGGTGATGGACAGGGTTGGCAGCGAGATACACCGCGGAGACCTTGTCGCAGTAAACAAGCGTCACCTTGGTAACCTCGCATAGCAACTCCTGAAGTAGCTGTCGTAGCCAAGAGCACTCCGCAACGGCATTGGCCACAGCCCTATACTCGGCCTCGGCACTCGATCGTGAGACCGTGGGTTGTCGTTTAGACGACCACGAAATCAGAGAGGGCGCAAGGTAGACGCAGTAGCCGGAAGTGGAGCGTCGAGTGTCGGGACACCCAGCCCAGTCGGCATCGGAGTAGGCGACAAGGCTGGTGTCAGGTGATGCCGTCAGGGTGAGACCCATAGCTGTGGTGCCACGTATGTACCGAAGGATACGTTTCACCAGAGCCCAATGAGTATCACGAGGAGCATGCATGTGAAGGCACACCTGCTGGACAGCGTACTGAATGTCCAGACGCGTTAGTGTGAGGTACTAAAGCGCACCGACGATGGAGCGGTAGAAGGGAGCATCGGACGCCGGAGATCCCTCGATGGCGGACACCTTAGCCTTCGTGTCGACAGGCGTAGGAGCAGGCTTGCAGTTAAGCATGCCCGCTCGCTCCAGAAGCTCGTAGGCGTAGTTCTGCTGATGCAAGAAGAAGCCAGTAGCCCGGCGCACAACCTCGATGCCGAGGAAGTAGTGGAGAGCCCCCAAATCCTTGAGGGCGAACTCAGTGCCGAGGCGATCTGTGATCTGCTGAAGGAGCGCTGGCGAGGATGCAGTCAGGATGATGTCGTCGACATACAGGAGAAGGTACGCGGTGGCGGGACCCTGGTGACAAACAAACAGGGAGGCATCGGACCGTGTGGATCGGAACCCCTGCTGCTGAAGGAAGGCTGCGATCCGCTGGTACCAGGCCCGAGGTGCCTGCTTCAACCCATAGAGAGAACGGGAGAGCACGCACACGTGGTCCGGATAGTCAGTGTCGACAAAACCAGTATGCTGCTGACAAAACACCTGCTCGTCGAGATGGCCATGCAAAAAAGCATTAGACACATCGAGCTGGTGAACTGGCCAAGCGCGAGAAACAGCAAGCTGGAGGACAGCGCGAATCGTGCCCGGTTTGACAACCGGGGCGAAGGTGTCGGTGAAGTCCACGTCGGCACGCTGGCGAAAGCCGCGCACCACCCAACGCGCCTTGTAGCGCTCGAGAGAGCCGTCGGGGCGAGTCTTGTGGCGGAAGACCCACTTGCCAGTGATCACATTGGCATGGGGAGGCCACGGGACAAGCTGCCACGTACGGTTGCGCTGCAGGGCGTCAAACTCCTCACGCATCGCAGCAAGCCAGTTCGGATCCCGAAGGGCTGCGCGAGCGGAGGTGGGGAGTGGAGACGGTGCCGAGGTAGATGCAGCACACGCGTACTCGTCAGACGTGTAGCGCGTGCTAGGACGAAGTGTCCCAGTCCGAGCCCGAGTGACCACACCAGTGAGGGGTGCAGCCGCGACGATGGGGGCGGCTGAGGGGCCGCAACGGGGGCCGCCAAGGGAGCCGCGGCGACAGGGGGCGGCCGAGGAGGCCGCAGTGACGGGGCCCGCCGAGGGGGCCACTGCGACAGGGGCCACCGAGGGGGCCGCGGTGGGGGTCGCGGCGACGGGGGCCGCCGGCGCGGGGAGCGCGGGCAGGGCCGAGCCCAGTGCGCGGCTGGTCGGTTCGCCAAAGGAGGAGGCAGGGGCGAACCGTGCCATGGGAGACGCCGAGGGTGACGGTACCTGCTGAAACGGGAACACCAACTCATCAAAGTACACATGCCGTGAAGTGAAAATGCGGCAAGACACTGGATCATAGCAGCGGTAACCTTTGGTGTTGGGAGGATAACCAAGGAAGATGCATGGAAGCGACCGGGGAGCGAGTTTGTGAGGAGCAGTGGACGCGGTGCTAGGATAACAGAGACACCCAAAAATGCGAAGACCATCATAAGATGGAACCGCACCGAAGAGAAGCTGGTGAGGAGTATAGTTCCAGCGCGAACGACACAGGCGAATGTTAATGAGAAGGCTGGCGGTCGTGAGCGCATCCGGCCAGAACCGAGGAGGCACGTAGGAGTGGAAGAGCAACATGCGGACACAGTCATTAAGGGTGCGAATGACGCGCTCGGCGCGACCATTCTGTTGTGAGACGTAGGGACAAGTGAGGCGAAAAATGGTGCCGTGTGACGCAAGAAGATTGTGGACGGCGACGTTGTCAAACTCCTTGCCGTTGTCAGTTTGCAAGGCGAGAATGGGACGACCGAACTGCGTGGTGATATATGAATAAAAACTGTGAGTGTGGCAAGAGCGTCGGACTTGCGACGAAGAGGAAATGTCCACACATAATGAGAAAAATCATCCAATATCACCAAATAGTATAGATAGCCCGTGTTGCTTGCAACCGGGGGGACGTCCAAATATCACTATGCAATAACTGAAACTGAAAGGTGAAAATGTTTGTAGACTTGCTAAAGGAAAGACGAACGTGCTTGCCAAGATGGCAAGCCTCACAAGTGTGGTTGTCAACCTTATTACATGAGAAAGAAAAACTCTGAAGAATCTGACGCATAACGATGGAGTTGGGGTGACCGAGGCGGGCGTGCCAAAGATTGACACTAGCGGCGAAGGCGGCGGGACGACGGGTGTGGTGGCGCCGGAGGGATGCACCGGGTAAAGCTCGTCCGGGCTGTCACATCGGTGGAGTACCATCCGTGTACGGGAGTCCTTCACAGAAAAGCCGATATCGTCAAATTCAACAGTTATAGGATTCTCACGAGCAAGACGACGAACAGAAACTAGATTAGTGACTAAGTTGGAAGACACGAGAACATTAGACATGTTAACGGGAGTAGAAGTAGAAGGAAACGACATATGACCGACATGTGTAATGGGTAGAGAGGAACCGTTACCAACAGTGATGTGAGTGGGAGTATGAATAGGAGTCTCAGACATGAGGTTACCGGGATGAGCAGTCATGTGAGCGGTGGCGCCCGAGTCCATGTACCAGTCACCACCGCCACCGTAGGAACTCGGTGACGGGGTGGAGTGCAGGGCGGCGAGAAGGGCCGGGTCCCATGGCGACGGCACCTGAGGAGGGTAAAACCCTTCGTAGGCCGGCACGGGGGTGGCGTGGAAGGCCGGCGCGGCACCGTAGCCGCTGTAGGAAGAGGCATTCTGTGCGGCGAAGAGGGCCTGGTGGCTCGCTGGACGAGGCCCAAGGATGCCCGGAGCGGGAGCCCGAGGGACCGGCATCGAGTACGCATGGACAATGCCGGTCCACGGGTTGGTGCCGACGTCCACGGAGGGTTGACCTGCTGCTGTTGTGGATGAGCCCCCCCCCCCCCCCCGCGCCTGTTGCTGCTTGCGGCCACCCCCGCGATGGTTGCCGCGGCGGCCGCCACCTGGCTGCTAGGGGGCAGCGGGAGGGGCGGGTGGCGCGGGCGATAGGGGGAAGTACTCCGGGGGCGCGGGGGGGGGGGGGCGGCGACTGCTGGCGCGGCGCTGGTGGGGCGGCCGGTGGTGGGGCGCCACGGGAGGTGCCGGCGGCGAGGGCGTGATGCTGCACGCGTTTCTTGACCTCCTTCATCCGGCGCTCCTCCAACAGCAAGTACGCCACAAACTTGGGGAAGGGGGGCTCCGGCATCAAGGTGAGGTTGGGGGCGGCGTTGCCGAAGTCCTTGTTGAGGCCGGCGGTGAGCATGCTGAGGAGGAGGTCGTCACCAACCTTGGCGCCAATGTCGCGGAGCTCATCCGCCAACGTGTTCAGGCGACGGCAGTAGTCATCAATGGATTGTTTATCCCGGTGACAGTCAAAAAATTCCTGCTGCAAAAAAACACGGCGCTGAAGCTTGTTGTCGGTGAAGAGGCCGTTCAGCTTGACCCACAAGGCGCGGGCGTCGTCGCCAGCGCTCACGACCGTGTGGAACATGTCCTTGGAGATGTTGTGAAGAACCACCGGATGATGGTGGCGTCGATCGCGGTCCACTCAGCGTCATCCACCATGGCGCGGGAGTCAACGGTGCCATCCACATGATCCACGAGGTTGTTCTTGCGGAAGAGCAGCGTGAAGTACGTCTTCCACGCGAAGTACGTGGAGTTGGAGGCGTCGAGGACGACAGGAACGCGTGCATGGACGTTGATGTCGCGAATTTCCGCAGGGTCAACGGCGAAGGGGTTGGAGTAGGTGGACGCGTTGGACGACATGGCGGCGAAGAGGTGGTGAAGGGGGCGGCACGACAGGAGGGCGGCGCGGCGAGGTGGATCGGGCGGCACGGCGGGAGGGCGCGCGCGGCGAGGTGGAGAGGGCGGCGCGGCGGGGAGGTGGGTAGCGGCGGTGGCGTGGGGCGGCGACAGAGTGCAGCGGCGGCGGCCCGAGGCGTCGGCGGCTAGGGCTAGGGTTAGCGGAAGCGGGGAGATCGACTTGCGATACATACCATGTAGAGAATGATTTGGTGCATCGATAATTGATTGATCGTGCACTAGGCACATATATATACGTACAAGGGGTGCGACCGGTGTCTTGCCCCTCAAGATACAAGTAAATACAGAGGGAGAGAGACACTACAGGTACGGTATACAAAACCCAGACCTACGTACATGTACATATGTTCGACACTATCCTTTATTATAAAGGGATATAGGCTAATCTTAGCCATTGATGTGTCTAGGGAGGGTTATACCGAAGCAGAAGTGGGTGAAGATTACCACCATGTACCGGGGATTTTTTTTGCATGAAGAACTCCAATTAATAAACCGATACCCATGATTAAGAAAAAAATGATAATTCCCGCAAAAAGAAAGGAACGAAAATCGGATAATCGTGTTGAGCAGAAATTACCTTGTCACCATACCTTCAACCCATCCACTTTTTGTGGTCCGACAAATAGCAAATACCCTGCACGACAAATAGCAAATACCCTGCAATGCCGTAGTGATCACCAACTGAATGCTTAAGAGATTATTTTGGCTAGACAAGGCCATCGTGGGCGCTTGACCTGCAGGGACCAAAACACCACATATAGATGTGCGCCTAGATCCCTGCCGTGAGCTCGTACCGTCGTACTACTACCAGCTACACCAGTGCAACCATGATTGATCCGCCCAGCCCCTGCACGAAGCAAACAAGAAGCCCCCGAGCATGGTGGCCTCACCGCGCGTGGCATGCACCAGCGGCATTCCACCCTGAGCCACGACATTCATCATGGCACGGACAGTGCGGCTCCCCTACTTAAATCAAATTATTCCGGCTCCAGGACGAAACAAAGCACACGGGCCGAATGTTTTGATTTAAGTGCGAATAATGGTTCTGTGAAAAAGGCTTTCGTACTACTACCTCCGTTCTGGTTTACCAGTCTTCCTCGTATTTTGAGTCATATTTCAATCATAAATTTAACTAATAAAATATTTGTTATACATAGAAAAAATAATATCATTGAAAAGTACATTCAAATGTGAATTCGACAATGTAATTTTTGATAACATGCATTAATATTTTGCTAGTCAAATATTTGGTTAACTTTAACTCAAAATACGACACGGACTAGTAAACCAGGAAGGAGGTAGTCCGTGGTGGAAAAGGAGGTCGGGGGGAAATTGCTAGCAGTACTGGGTGTTGTGTCAAAAAAAAGTCAACAAAAGAAATTCGGACAGTTCAGTTCAGAGACGCTCATGAGTGGCAGTGTTGCTCCCCCCTCCCCCCCCCCAATTGCTTGCAAATAAATCCCTAGTCTAATGTAGTGCTGATTAGCTTTTCAACTGGCCGGATTTGTTTGCCTCTCCAGAAATGGCTGGGGGGGGGGGGGGGGGGGGGGGGTGTTCCTCGGTGCTTACAATAACAAGAGGCCAAATGCCACTTTTCTCTGATAGAAAATTCCACCAACTGCCGATTGTCGTCGAGTTAGATCCCGTAGAATTGCTTTATTAGAAAAGAAATGCATGTACATGTAGATTATAATCTGTCCACTCTTAGCTCCTAATTAGTGTCCATGTTAGTATATCATGGATTCATGGGAACATACTTGAACCCTGGCTCAATTATTAAGCGCGAATGATCATGCATGATAGTGGTCTTTTTCATTGCTCTTGTCAATGGCTTGTCTCACCTACTGCTTAGTAAACTAATTATAGCATATAATTATAGCACATAAGTGAATCACTACTACTTAATTTTTTTGTGTGGGTGCACTACTATGTGGCATACAATCTGTCTGAGCTTATATATATATAGCAACATCAACACAATCACACAACATCTCATTCACCCCCCTGGACTTGGACTGGACCCCCTTGGGCATGAACATGATCTCCAACCTACATAATCACATGCACCCGCCAGCCAGATGCGGGAATCTATTTCGTCCAAATTTAAAATAGCCTGGCCGCACGCTGAGTAAACAATGGGGAATTTATCTGTATGCTTTTGTAAAGCATTAGCAGCTTTCACAGTTCATGATGGCTGAGCTAAACTAAGGAGCATCGGCAAAGAGTTGGCAACCAAATCTGGCAGACACGTATGGATGCGACGGTATATACTCCTGCACTGTATTGTGCACTGACTTTTGGGTAGGAATTGTGGGTGCACAGTTTGACATGTACTACTCCACTACTACTAGAAAGAAATGGAGAGACGGGACATGCATCATTGAGAGCAGGGCCTAAGCAGCATCCCTCCTCGTTTCGAGTGGGGTTGGCGCCCACTTCAGTTCAGTTCAGCTCAGAGAGTCCCGTGTTCCTCCTCGGACTGCTTAACTGTGTACTCCCTCCGCAGCGAAATATAAGACCGTTTTTAGACTTTTTTTTTGAGATTTGGCAACCTTTATTAAACAATAATCATATCAGTTACAAGGAAGGGGAGTAAGAAATCAGGAGGTTTATCTCGCCACTCCCCAGAAAAATTTCCTCTGTAACTAGCCCGAGCAAGCCCATGCGCTGCCGCATTATCTTCCCGAGCACAATGAACAACAGTCACCCTGCCGAACGCAGTCAATAACTTTCGACAGTCATCAGTAACAACCGCCGCTGAAGCACGGTAATCTGATGGGTCAAGGATAGCTTGGACAATCTCTAGTGAGTCAGACTCTACTACCAGAGTTGAAATGCCCAGATTGTCAGCTAGGCGTAAGCCATCAAGTAGAGCAAGAGCATCCATGGATGGTGCATCCATAGCATGCTGTTTATAATAACAACATCCTGCAATAAAAGCGCCCGTACAATCCCGAATTACTGCTCCCGTTGCTCCTGATCCCTCATCAGCATGGTAACTTGCATCCACATTAAGCTTTAAGACCCCCATAGCAGACCTCTCCCACCTCACTATTCTGTCCTTTACCCTTGGTTTCATAGCGAGAGCATTAGCAACGATGCCCCGTATACTCATTGCTGTACGGACCGGGGTGCCACACTTCTCGTCGTGGCTAATTTTCCGACGATCCCATCAAAGATACCAAGCTGCTACCATAATCATCTCAACTCCATTTGCAATCGGGATCCTTGCTTCTTCCTCAAGATCCGAACAGAGAAGCTTTTCTAAAATAACTGAACATGACCTCTCTTGTGCTACAGCATTTTCAATGGTAGGTTTCAAACCGAGTTCCTCCCACACCTTCTTGGATCTGTCACATGTAAATAACATATGGCGGAGATCCTCAGGGGTAGTTCGACAAACTGGGCATATTACAGGGGACTTCATATGACGATCTGTTAATGTGCAGTAGCACGGAACGATCTCATGTAACACCCGCCAGTTGAACACATGTACTTTAGGAGGGACAGTTCTTCCCCAAAGAGACTTCCACACAGGATGTGGATCAATTCTGCCTCCTCCCGAGTCCAACCGAGCTCGTGTCCTATATTCATTTTTCCATGTAATATGATACGCTGAGCGGACAGTAAAGCAACCTGACTTCGAAAAATGCCATGAGATGAAGTCTGATTGTCCATGAGATGACAATGGAATTTGCAATATCCTCTCTGCATCAACCGGCCAGAAGTTTTCACGCACGAGCTGCTCATCCCAATTTCTAGAAATTGGATCAATCAAGTCCTCGACTTTCTGTAACAAACATAGCCCCCTAGGGGTCATTACCTTGCGGTCATGGCTTGTGGGTATCCACTGGTCAGACCAAATATCAATTGAAGCACCATTCCCTGGTCGCCAAATCGCCCCTAGCTTGAAGGTTTTCATACCCGCCATGATACTCTGCCAAGTATACGATGAACCTTTTTTCAAAGATGCATTCATCAAGTCCCCATCTGGATAATATTTCGCCCGTAGTACTTGGGCGCATAGAGAGTCTGGATCGGATAGTAGCCTCCAACACTGCTTCGCTAGCATAGCTTTGTTAAAACAATGTAAATCACGAAAGCCTATACCTCCCTCTTTCTTAGGAATGCACATCTTCTACCACGCCTTCCAGTGGATCTTCTTTTTTTCTTGCGTGTCACCCCACCAATATCTAGCAATAGCATCACAGATAGCCTTACAAATATTCTTCGGGATGTTAAAAACCGACATGGCATAAACCGGGATAGCCTGTGCCACCGCCTTCAAAAGAGTTTCTTTCCCGCTGATTGATAACATTTTTGAGATCCACCCATTAATAAGTGCACAAACTCTATCAACTAGATGTTGAAAACTGTCACTTCGGTCAATTCCAACTTTTGACGGTAACCCCAAGTACTTATCCGAAATCGCCTCTGAGACAATATTAAGTTGTGAACAAATATCCGCTCGCACTTCCACTGAAGTATTGGGACTGAAGAACATACTGGATTTTGCATCGCTAACCAGTTGTCCTGAGCTAGCACAGTACATGTTTAGAGCATTTCTGAGTGACGTGGCATTCAACGTATTCGCCCTCATCAGAATAAGGGAATCATCAGCAAATAACAAGTGTGAAACTAATGGTGCACTACATCAGACCGTTTTTAGACTTGTTTAGCCTAAAAAACGTCTTATATTTTGACACAGAGGTAGTTGTTTGTACTGTAGCTGCCTCTGCAACTGTCATCTGTTTAAATAGTTTCTCCAAAGGGGTCTCTTAAATCACCCGCAAACATTCTGTCATAATGTTAGGACGCATTTTGCCATCCAACAACATCGTGCATTAGTCCGTGGACTCGTTTTCCCCACAAACCCGAACAAACTAGGGGGTTTTATGCGAGTCCAGACCATCATCACATAGGACTGGAACCTCTGGGCCATCGAAAACCCTGTCCGGACCCGCGTCTCCATCTTTTCCTCTTTCTCTGCATCTGCTTCCTTGCTTGTCGACACCGTCTCTCTACCCCCCCCAGGGGCGGAGCCAGAGGGGACGAGCAGGGGCATGCCCCCCCCCCCCAACGATCGACAATTTTAGTAACAGCGACGAGTAATTACCAACAAGATTAGATCAATATATGTACTCGGCCCCCCTATACTCGAATCCTGGCTCCGCCACTGACCACCCCGGCCGCTTGTCATGCCCTTCTCAGAACTCCGTGACCTCCACTCTTACACCCATTCGCCATGACGCTTGTCCTACACCACCGGTTCACACCTCTCGTCCGTCCGCCGCGCATATACCATCCGCCCGCATCGGGGTCACCATGCCCGGCAAGTGTGGTGAAATGTCCATGCTAAATTCGTTGTTTCTTATTTAAAGCAATGCACTCAGACATGAAGTACACGTACTGAGTGCTGCCTCGAGTCGTCTCAGAAGATTTAATATGCTACATACTCCCTCCATTCCACAATGTAGTGCTTCCTCTATCCTCGTGCTTCAACTTTAACCGCAAATTTAACTACCAAGACCGATTGCGGCGGGAGCAAAAGTTATACCAGTGAATTCGTATTCGAAAGAAGTTTTCAATTATACAATTTTTTCTCTCGCCGCAGTCGGTTTCGTTGGTTAATTTTATGATCAAATTGGACCTCGAAAAACGCGGACGCGCTATATTTTGGAATGGAGGGAGTATCAATTTGAGCTCGCGGACTTTTTCTTTTAAACGGACTTTAAAACCTCGAGAGACGGATGTTTAGGAGACAGGGTGGCCGAGACTAGTTCACGGACAAATATAGTGCCTGTCTAGAGATGCTTTTCTACCAGCATTAGCTGCGATTGAAAAATGTGGAGACGTGGCGACATTCTGACAGGGACTGGTGCTGGTCCGAAGTGTTTTTGCCACCTCGTTTCGGGACGGCAATGATGCCTGCACGCCGCCGGTGTCCCCGGCGTGCGCACCGCACTAAACTACACCAAACCGTCAGCCTCCGTCCCTCGCACGCTCGCCGTCTGCTCTCTCTTGTTGCCGACGCCGGTGGGCGCTCGCTCGCTCGCTTGCTCACCGGCGGTCACCGGAGCGGCGAGGACGAGAAGGTTTCCCGGTGGCAGTGAACTGACAATGCTAGTGCACTGACCGGGTCCCATCCCATTACCTACACCAGGGACGGCTAAGCTGATGCTAATTTGAGGTTTGGTGAGCCGCAAAGTCGACGATGGAGTTCACAACGGACGCACAGTTGTCCAAGGAATCTCCCTGTTTCGCTTTGGTCCTCTGCTGTTCTTGCTTTGTGGCCATCCACCCGGCCCGGGGAAGCTTCAGACCAACGTCTCGTGCCCTTTTGCCGACGTAGGGGCAGACGGGCAGTGGTAGTACCGCCGCAGCTTTGTTTACTTGACTAGTTAATGTGGTGTTGTTTTCTTCAGCACACACTCTGGATAAGCAAGCCCTTGTTTATTCTGCAGGTGAAGTGCAGTGCAGTGCCTGTGGGAATCTGCAGTCTGAGTAGAGAGGGCTTGCTTATCAAACAAATAACATAGTCTTACAAGCCAAATAAAAGTAAAATAGTCTCACATAGTTTTACAAGCTGAATAAAAAAAGTACATCTATTGGTTGCCAATATGAGCCCACATATGCTTAACCAAATCATTTTGCTGTTGCATATAAGTTTTCCAATCACACATGTCATGATGAAATTGGGTCAACTCTTCAAACATTGCAGCTTCTCCATGCTCAGGCATAACATTCTCACCCTGAAACTAAAACCCTTGATCGTACAGACGTTCTGTGCGCTCATCTTCTACGATCATATTGTGCATGATCACACAAGCAGTCATCACCCCCCACAATTTCTTCGTGCTCCGAGTCTTAGCAGGATACCGAACGATGCCCCATCGAGATTGCAAAACACCAAAGGCACGCTCGACGTCCTTCCTAGCACTCTCTTGCTCTTGGGCAAATCTTTTCCTCTTCTTTCCGACAGGGTTGGGGATTGTCTTCACAATAGTGGTCCACTGAAGATATATACCGTCACCCAGGTAGTATCATTTGTCGTAGTTGTGGCCGTTGATGGTAAAATTAACCGGCGGGCTGTTGCCTTCGGCAAGCCTAGCAAACACCGGCGACCGTTGAAACACGTTGATATCATTGTGTGATCCGGCCATGCCAAAGAAAGAGTGCTAAATCCAGAGATCTTGAGATTCCACGGCCTCAAGTATGACAGTGCAAGCCCTGACATGGTCCTTATACTGCCCTTGCCAAGCAGAAGGGCAGTTCTTCCACTCCCAGTGCATGCAGTCTATACTGCCAAGCATCCCTGGGAAGCCCCTGCTGGCATTCATCGCCAATAGGCAGGCTGTATCTTCAGGAGTCGGCTCTCTCAAGTACTCAGGGCCAAACACATCAATAACACCCCTGCAGAACTTGTACATGGAGTCTAGGCATGTAGACTCGCTCATACGTACGTACTCGTCAATGAGGTCAGCGGACACTCCGTATGCAAGCATTTGGATGGTTGCAGTGCATTTATGATAAGAGCAGAAGCCAATCTTTCCAAGGGCATCCTCTTTGCACTCGAAATAGTGTCGGGTGGTAGGTGCGACATATGCCAACGGGTGACTTACCATTGTGGGCGCCAGTAAGACATCGCCGGTGCCCGGAAACGGGATGAGGCGAAGACATGCACGCCGGCGGATCTTACCCAGCTTCGGGGCTCTTCGTGGAGATAACACCCCTACTGCTGCTCTGCGGGGTCTCCGCATGATCACTAGATGGACAAGTAACTACACAATGCTCCTTGAGCTGTTCGGTGGGAGGAGAAAGAAGGGTCGGCTGGCCTGCTTCTTCTCCTTGTGAGGTGTCTAAAACTAGCTGGGGGTCCAACCCTTTGCATGGGCGCCCCAGTGGGTTTATATAGGCCTACCCCCCGGGGGTACAATGGTAATCCGACTGGGCGCGGGGCCCAGCCGTTTGTGACTGCGCTCGCCGGCTTCTGCGCCGGCTGCGGGGGCCCGCCGACTGGCGGGTCCCGCCGGCTGCCGGCCCCTTGGTCGATAGGCAGGCCCCACTGTCCAGGACCTGGTCGGCGGCTGGTTACTGTTGCTCTATCTTGGTGACGTGGGCTTCATCGAGGTAGGCGTGGCTACAGTGCCGCCGCCCGGCGGGCGATCGCTGTAGTCTCACCGCGTCTTGTCTCCTTAATGGGGCGTCTCCTTCGAGGGAGGCGGCAAGCCGGCTGCGGGGAGCCGGCTCTGTCTTGGGCTGACTGGGGGAGACGTGGCCGCCTTCGGGTGTCTCTCTGCCTGAAGGGGCCCACCGCCCGTGGGCCGTACTGGCAGCCCATCGTGGATGGCATCAGGGTCAACATGGCAACAGTGTTGCGCCGGACGGGTCATGGTCACTCGTACGGCGCACTGTGCTGGTCGTGCTCCGGGATTTGGGGGTAGCAGGCTTTACTGTAGCCGCGCCCTGTCACATCGCCATTAGGTGGATGCAAACTTTGAGGGTACGGTCTTGACCGCTTTGTGGGAGCCGGCTTCTTGGAGTCGGCCTTCTCGCGGCCGGCTTCTCGAAGCCGGCCCTCCCGTGGCTTCTTTTGCGAGGGCTAAAGTCGGGCCGCCTTCCGGCAGCCGGCCTGGGTGACGGCCGGCAAGGGGAAGGCGGCCCCACGTCTTGGGTTCTTGAGAGCCGGACGGGCTCGTAATTTTTTCAGAAGGGCCAGGGGAAGCCGGCCTGGCTATCCATGGCTATTTACTCCGACAGTAGTCCCCGAAGCTGATCGAGCTTCGAGGCGGACAGAGGGACGAGAAGCTTGGTCAGCTTCCTACCCTGAGGAGCCGGCTTTGCTAGTGTATGCCGATTTCGGAGAGCTCTGTGTCTTGCAGGTGGGAACGTGGTTGACCCGCGTGCTGACCGCGGGCCCTCCCGCGGGCCACGTGGCAGCGAAACCCTGCCAGTGCACGCGCGCGACGGGACGCCGCCGCAGGCCCGGGCCCGCCACTCCTAAGCCTCGGCCCGAGCGCTGATCTTCTGCGGCCCAGGTGGACCGCTCGCCTCCCCGTGGCAATTTTATATCGCCGTTAGGGCACAATAAACGCGGGACGTGGGGGAGTGGGCACAGTCGATCCCCACGTTTCCCCACGCCACGCCTCCTCGGCTCCGCCACGCGAGCCTATAAGTAGGAGGAGGAGGGGGAGAGACAGAGGTTCGCACGCTCTCTCTCACTCCGACCCCCTCGTCTTCCTTCTTCCTCTCGTTGCCGCCGCAGCTTCCTGTCTCAGCGCCGCCGTGCCGCCACTTCGTCTCGCTCCCATGGCGCTGTCGAGCTCGTGGGACGGCTCCAACGTCCATGAGGACCACGTTGAGTTCCTCCGCCGGACTCGGCGCCTGCCTGATGCCAACCTCGTGCGGGTCCGCCTGGCGCCGGAGAGGGAGATTTCGCCGGCACCGGAGGAGGGCGAGCGGGTCGTCTTCCGCTCGCACTTCCTGCACGGCTTCGGCCTTCCGGCGAGCGGGTTCCTGCGCTCCTTTCTCGAATTCTACAATCTTCAGCCGCATCACCTCACGCCCAACGCGGTGATGCTGCTGTCGGCCTTCGTCTCTCTCTGCGAAGGTTTCTTGGGGGTGCTCCCCACGCTGGAGCTCTGGGGGGAATTCTTCCAGAGCAAACTCGGCACCGTCGTCGCAGGCGTGCCCGCCCCCTGCGGGGCCTACATCGCCATGAGGAGGTCGGGCGAGAACAACCTGTTCCCATCCATCCCCCTGATCCAGTCGGTGAAGATCTGGCAGAAGTCGTACTTCTACGTGAAGAACGTCGCCCAGCAAGGAGACCACGTCAACCTGCCGGCTTACGTAGCCGGCCCGCCGGCTGGGAGGCAACCCTCATGGAGTTTCCGGTCCAGGTCACTGTCTTAGGCTGGGAACGCAGCCGTCTCCCGGCTTCGGGTGATGATCCAGTCGGAAGGCCTGACCGGGGCCGACTTGGTGGCCGCCTTCGTGGAGCGCCGGCTACTTCCTCTCCAAAGCTGGCCCCACATGATGTGTCAAATGAGCGGCCGCTTCGACCCAAGCCGGCTAAGCACCAGGGAGATGCCTCATTCGGAGGTGTCGTACATGGTGAATTATATCTCCAATTGCAAGCTCGCCGAGGACTGGCGATACGGCAAGGCGCCGTATTCTCGCGCCAACCCTCCGCCCGTGGTAAGTTTTCCTCTCTTTCTTCTTTTTGTTGGTAGCCGGCCTCATGATGGCCGGCTTCTGATCAGTCGGTTCTCCTTAGCAGAACCCCCTCCTTCCGCCGACGACCGGGGCAGCAGGGATATAGCGCCAGTACGTCCCCGACCACACGGTGGACGACGTCGACGACCCGGATTTGGGAGCGGCCGCCATGGAAGACGCCGTCGTGGGGGACAACGACGAGCACAGAGGCATGGGGCTTACTGCCGGCTTCGAGGACTAGCCGGATGATGCCGAAGTCGAAGTCGCCCCGCGCCGCCAGCCGGTGCCTAACCATCAAGGCGTGGGCTCGTCCACCGCGCTGGCTGTCAGCGGCGGCGCACAGAAGCGCCGGGCCGCGTCAATCCTCTTCGGCAGCCGGCCGAAGAAGTCCAAGGCCTCCACCGCGGCGACCAAACGAGATGAGGCGGCCGCGAAGGCGGCCCGCTTCCGCAAGGCGGTGAAGCAGCCTCAGGCGGTCTCAGCGTAAGTCATCGATTGCTTGGACGCGTGCTTTTCATTGTTCTCTTTTGTTGAACACTCTTCCTAACCTTTCCTCGCTCGCTGGACAGGGCGCCGCTTTCCCTTGAGCGGGGTCCGGGCGGCTCCGTAGTTGGGCCGACTGGAGGGTCTTCAGGCTCCCGCCGCGTGGACCCCCGTGCCGACCTCAGGGAGGCCACGGAGTGGAACGCCCGTGAGGCGCGGGAGGAGCGGGAGGCGGCGGAACAAGCGGCCGCCCAGGCGGCGAAAGAGCAGGCCGACAAGGCAGCCAAGGTCCAAGCGGAGGCGGTGGCTGCGGAGACGGAGGCAGAGGGCTCGCATAACCAGCCTCCGCTGCTCGCCATTCCCCTCCGAGCCGTGGCCCCTGACACCCCGTTGCCCCTGGCGGAGGAAATCGGCCAAGACCCGCCGCTGATGGAGAGGAGGGAGGACTCCGTGGTCTTCGCGGAGAGGGCGCCGCCGGCAGCGCCAACCGGAGCAGATCAAGGCGGCCAATCATCAGCGGCGCCAGAGGAGCCGGCCGGGGGTGAGCCGGAGGTCGGAGCCGGCCTCGAGGTGCAGCCGGTAACGCGCCGGCGCGCAGGAGGAGGCACCGCTGTGCCGGAGCCGCGCCGAGTTGCGGGCGCCGGCCAGTCGGCGGAGGCCCTGGAGGCGGCCAGCACCGCTACGTCCGAGTGGACTCCCAGCGGGGGGACGGGCGAGCTGAACGTGGCGGCCCAAGAGGTCCGGAGCCGGCTTCAAGCCCAGGCCGCCTTGCTGCAGCAGTACACCCAGGAGTTCCTTTCGACGCGGGCCGCCATCCGGGTGAGTCTTTTATCCTCGATCGCTTTGTTCTCTTGATTTCTTCCGTGGGGGCGCGTCAGCGCACCCACTGGGTGTAGTCCCCGAGATTCGGGCCGACTGCTGAGCAGTCGGGTCGGATCTTCCTTGACGATTACCTTATTCTCGCCTCCTGTTTGATCTTCCAGGAGTATCATAACTCCCGTGCTGCCGCCTTCAACTCTCAGGCTCAGGAGTTGGGTCGGAAGACCGAAGACCTGGTCAACAGCCGAAGTAAGTACTTGATCTTGTTTGTCTCCTGTGGGGGCGTGTGAGCGCACCCACTGGGTGTAGTCCCCGAGATTCGGGCCGACTGCTGAGCAGCCAGGTCGAATCTTCCCTAACGACTTTTTCCTCATCGTCTTTTTTCTTTTTGTCTTTCGTGCTTGCAGGGGCCAACACCGACTTGAGGAGGGAGCTCAGCGAAGCACAGGCCGCCCTTCGCACCAAGGATGCTGAGTACGCTGCCTTGGTCCAGGAGCGTGACCGCCTGGCCAAGAAGCTGGCTGACCAGGAGGAGAGCCACAAGGCGGCCCTGAAGAAAGCACAGGATAGAGAAGCCGCCCTGAAGGTAGAGTTCGAGACTGAGGCGGCGGGCTGGGCTGAGACCCGGCAAGCGCTGGATGAAGGCTTCGGCCGCATCGAGGACTTGGTCGACGGTAAGCCGCCTTCCTCGCTCCTCTCCTGCCCCTGGCCGCCTGGTTTTTTGCTCTGACTTGTGCTGCTTCCTGTTCTCTGTGCAGACTACTTTCCCGGCTACTCCGTCTTCGCCGCCCAAACCATCGAGGCCCATCGCGAGGCGCACCGTCAGGCGGGGGTCAACATCGCGCCGGACGCGAATCGGACGCTTGAGGAGCAGCTCTTGGCAGTCCAAGCACGGCTGCAGCCGGCTCATCTTATGCTTCGCCGCCTCCAACGTGCCGGAGCACAGGTGTTGGCCGCCCTCTGGCCCGGCAAGACGATCGCCCGCACCCCGAGCCGGACTGTCGACTGGCTGGAGGTTGCAGTCGGTCGCTTTGAAGCTTGGAAGGCGTCGGCGGCCCGGCTTGGAGCCGGGCGGGCGTTGGAGTTTGTCCGAGCCTGGTACCCAGGGCTGAACCTAGACCAGCTGCGCACTTGGCGGCTGGAGGCCGATGCGGAGCTGGAGGAGGTGCGGCCGGCTATCGCTCAGCATGCTTCGACGATCGCCGAGTGCACCGACATCAGCATTTTTGCGCCTGAAATCAACGATGACGGCGTTGCCCAGCCGGAGGAGTGGTTTGGGCTGAACCCGGCGGTGGGCGAGGACTCGGCGGAGGAGATCGCCTCCAGCGACGAAGGCGAAGACAATGAAGAAGAGGACGGTGAAGACGTCGAGCCGGCCGGTGGAACAACCGGCCGGCCTCAGGCTGACCGTGCCTCCAGCAACGAGGCGCGCGCAAGCGCGCCCTCTGCGGGAGGCGGTGATCAAGCCGAGGTTCGCTAGCCGGCCACTCCTTCAGCCGGCACAACCGTCTCCACCAACCAGCCCGGCTCGTCGGTCGCTCCGCCGGCTTAATCTGCCGTCCTTGTTTTTCCTGCTTGTTGCCTTTTGAAATTTTTTTATTAAGCTTTCGCAGTTCCACCCACTGGGGGTGTATCCAAACTATGTTGAATGCTGGCCTCTTGGAGGTCTTTTATGTAAATATTATTGTGTGCATGCTTGGTTTCCATTCGCGTATACTTTTTATCCTGAGCCTTTTTCCTTTGCCGCCTT
Source organism: Triticum urartu (assembly GCF_003073215.2). Lineage (NCBI taxonomy): Eukaryota > Viridiplantae > Streptophyta > Magnoliopsida > Poales > Poaceae > Triticum > Triticum urartu. Next base: position 481,637,735 of record NC_053026.1, read on the forward strand.
CCCTCTTTGGGGAGGCAAGTACTCGAGCTTTCTTGGATTGAAGTGAAGTGAATGGAAACCGGCCGGCCGGCTACTCTGGTAGTCGGTCGGTGGTAGGAGGCAAATCGGCTTTCGTTATATTAGTCCGTTAGTCCCTAGCCATTTTTCGTGTGGGATCCTTTCCTGCTCTTAACTCTTGCCAGCCGGACAGCCGGTTCTTCGAACTGCGACTTTGGCAAGAGCTGAGCTTGGGTGTCGGCACACTACTTGTCTGACCGCGGGTAGGACTTCTAATATAACTCCAGTCGGCCAGTCCCCGGGCCGACTAGTCGAACCTGGTGCCGGATGGAACAAGTAAATGAAATGACAAGGTCATAAGCATGATACTCTTCATTCATAAATAAAAGATGGCAGTCCCCGAGCCCTCCTCGGGGGGCCTATTGTCTCGTACTCAGTACAAAAGTTAGCGTGATACATACTGCATTTCAACTATAAAATCTTCGAAGGAGGTTGGCGTTCCATGGTCGTTCCGACTCCTTGCCGGAGTCGTCTCTCTTGCATGCCTTGGGTTTCTGTGCGTCGATTAGGTAGTAGGAGTCGTTGCCTAAAGCTCCGCTGATGACGAAGGGGCCCTCCCAAGGGGCCGAGAGCTTGTGCTGGCCGGCTGTTCGCTGGATCAGCCGGAGCACAAGGTCGCCCTCTTGGAAGGATCTTGGTCTGACCTTCCGGCTGTGGTAGCGGCGCAAACCCTGCTGGTAGATGGCAGACCGGCTGAGGGCTAACAGCCGGCCTTCTTCCAGCAGGTCGACGCCGTCTTCTCGTGCTTCCTTGGCCTCCGCCTCCGTGTACATGGTTACCCGGGGCGAGTCGAACTCGATGTCGGTTGGGATGATCGCCTCGGCACCGTACACGAGGAAGAAAGGAGTGAAGCCGGTTGACTTGTTTGGGGTAGTGCGCAGACTCCAGAGGACAGCCGGCAGCTCGTCGAGCCAACAGCCGGCTGAACGCTCCAGTGGTACGACCAGTCGGGGCTTGATGCTGCAGCGGATGAGGCCGTTGGCTCGCTCGACCTGGCCGTTTGACTGCGGGTGGGCGACGGACGCTAAGTCCAGCCGGATACCTTGCGTTGCGCAAAAACGTGCCAAGGCTCCTTTGGCAAAATTCGTGCCATTGTCGGTGATGATGCTGTCTCGCACGCCGTACCGAGTTGCTATATCTGCGATGAATGTCACGGTAGTCGGCCCATTCAGCTTCTTGATCGGCTTTGCCTCAATCCACTTGATGAATTTGTCCACGGCGATGAGCAAATGCGTCATGCCGCCGCACGCCGTCTTGAATGGGCCCACCATGTCCAGTCCCCAAACGGCGAAGGGCCAGGTGAGGGGAATGGTCTTGAGTGCCGAAGCCGGCATGTGTTGCTTGGAGCTGAAGAGTTGGCATCCTTTGCAATATTTAACCAATTCTTTGGCGTCATCCAAAGCAGTCGGCCAAAAGAAACCATGGTGGAAAGCTTTGGCGACGAGTGATCTTGAAGCCGCATGGTGGCCGCATTCTCCTTGGTGCATGTCTCTGAGGATTGCAATGCCCTTCTCTTGCTCGACGCATCGTTGGAGGACTCCAGTGACACTGCGCTTGACGAGCTCTCTGTTGATGATTGTGTATGCTCCGGCTCGGCGTTGGACTTGTCTTGCCTCTGTTTCGTCAGCCGGCAGATCTTGGTTTACTATGAAGTTGAGGATGTACTGAGCCCATGATGGAGCTGCGACTTCTCCTATTGCCAATGTGACTACTGCCACCAGGGTGGGCGGGCTGGGTGGTGAAATGCTGGAGTCGGCCGCCGGCTGTTGTGTTGGTGCAGTCCCCGGGCCGACTACTGCAGTCCCCGAGCCGGCTACCGAAGTCCCTGGGCCGACTGCAGAAGTCCCTGGGTCGCCTGCTTGGTTCTTCGAGCCGGACCCGGCCGCGTCGGGGTCAGGCGGTACGAAGATGGAATCGGACTCTGGAGACGGCTTGATGGACGGCTTGAGGAGGCGTTGTAGAGCGACGCCGGTTGGTATTGCTTGCCGAGTGGAGCCTATTCGAGCCAGGGCATCGGCTGGCTCGTTGTCGGCTCGCGGTACGTGGAGGAACTCGCATCCTTCAAAGTATCCACTGAGTTGCTGAACCAGGAAGCGGTAGCTTTCCATATTTGCGTCCTTGGCGTCCCAGTCGCCGGATGATTGCTGAACCACCAAGTCCGAGTCGCCATAACATAGGATCCGGCGAATGCCGAGTTCCTTGGCAAGCTGGAACCCGTGTATGAGCGCCTCGTACTCAGCTACATTGTTGGAGGCGGCAAAGTGAATCTGCAGCGTGTATCTGAGCCTGTCGCCTTTGGGAGAGGTAAGGACGACGCCGGCTCCCAAGCCGGTGCGCATCTTGGACCCGTCGAAGTGCATGCGCCAATGGGTGGAGTCGGGAGCCGGTGGCAGGTATTGGGTCTCGGCCTAGTCGACGAGGAAGTCGGCCAGTGCTTGGGACTTGATGGCGGTGTGAGGCTGGTAGAAGATCGTGTAAGGGGCCAGCTCGATGGCCCATTTCGCCACCCAGCCGGATGCATCCCGGCTGCCTATGATCTCGGCCAGCGGGGCGGTGCATACGACCGTGACGGGATGCTCTTGAAAGTAGGGCTTCAGCTTCTTGGCGGTGAAGTACACGCCGTAGCACATTTTCTGGTAGTGCGGGTAGTTCTGCTTTGAGGCGGACAGCATCTCGCTCAAATAGTACACTGGCCTCTGGACCGGCTGGGCTCGGCCTTCTTCTGGGCGTTGGACTACGATGACGGTGCTGACCACCCGGCTGGTTGCGGCAATGTAAAGGAGCATGGGCTCTTTCTCAGTAGGCGCCGCTAGGACAGGCAGCGTGGCCAGCATCTTCTTCAGCTCGTGAAAAGCTTGGTCGGCCTGGTCATTCCACTCAAAGTGAGTGCTCTTCTTCATGAGGCGGTAGAGGGGGAGAGCTTTCTCTCCGAGCCGGCTGATGAAGCGGTTCAAGGAGGCCAAGCATCCGGTGAACTTCTGGATGTCTCGAAGCTTGGTGGGGATCGTCATTCTCTCGATGGCCTTGATCTTCACCGGGTTGCATTCGATGCCGCGTTCGGAGACCAGGAAGCCTAGGAGCTGGCCGGCTGGCACTCCGAACACGCATTTCTCGGGGTTGAGCTTGATTTGGAACCGGCGTAGGTTCTCAAATGTTTCTTTGAGGTCTTCCAGCAAGGTTCCGCGCTTCTCCGTCTTCACCACAATGTCGTCTACGTAGACGTGAGCGTTTCTGCCGAGTTGCTTGAGGAGGCACTTCTGCATGCAACGCTGAAAAGTGGCACCGGCATTTCTTAAGACGAATGTCATAGTCAGGTAGCAGAAGGCTCCAAATGGCGTGATGAAGGCGGTCTTCAGGCGGTCAGCCGGATCTAGCTTTATCTGGTGATATCCTGAGTAAGCATCCAAGAAACTCAACAGCTCGCATCCGGCCGTGGAGTCTATCACTTGGTCAATCCTCGACAGGGCAAAGGGATCTTCAGGGCAGGCCTTGTTGAGGCTTGTGTAGTCTATACACATGTGCCAGTTGTTGTTCTTCTTTAGCACGAGGACCGGGTTGGTGAGCCACTCTGGAAAGAAAACTTCAATAATGAAGCCGGCTGCCAGAAGCCGGGCTATCTCCTCCCCTTCAATCCTTCTCTTTTCCTCTGATAGTCGGCGGAGGGGCTGCTTGACTGGTTTTGCGTCTTCTCGGACGTGTAGTTTGTGCTCGGCGAATTCCTTCGGAACTCCCGGCATGTCCTTGGGGGACCATGCAAAGATGTCCCGATTCTCACGGAGGAAATTGGCGAGCTCGCCTTCCTATTTGCTGTTCAGGCTTGCCCCGATGACGGCAAACCTCTCGGGGTGGTCGGGGTCAAGGGGTATCTTCTTGGTTTCTTTGTCCGGCTGGAAAGATCCTTGGGCATCATACTCCTTGGGGTCGGGGGACAGGTTCGGCTGCTTGCCGGCCATGGCCACGACCCGGTCCAACATCTTCTTCTCTTCGGCAATCACAAGGGACTCGGCCAGCCGGCCGCTGGCGGCAGCGCACTCGGAGGACTTCTTGTAATCGCCGGCTACGGTGATGACGCCCTTGGAACTCGGTATCTTCATCTTGAGGTATGAATAGTGGGGAACTGCCATGAACCTGGCCAAGGCGGGTCGGCCAAGCAACGCATGGTAGGGGCTCTCCAGGTCCACCACTTCAAACCAGATCGCTTCCCGGCGGAAATGCTCCTTGTCCCCAAAGAGTACATCAATCTTGATCTTGCCAATGGGGGCGCAGGACAAGCCGGGTACGATGCCATGGAACACTGTCCGAGTAGGCATGAGTTGCTTCGTCTTGACATTTAGCTTCTCTAGGGTGTCACGGTACAGGATGTTGATGCTGCTCCCGCCGTCTATCAGCACACGGGAGAAACGGGCGGTGCGTCTGTCCGTCACGAGGGTGGCTTCCAGGACCAACGCATAAGAGCCGGGAGGCGGCATCACCTCTGGGTGGTCGGCCCGGCTCCAGCTGATGGGTTTTTCTGACCAATGCATGTGTCCGGCAGGGTTGGTAGCGACCACACTGACTTCCTGGTGCTCTCGGCATTTGCCGCGCCGGTCTTCGAGCTGGCTTGTAAAGACGATGTAGGTCACATGCTCGTCGGGGAATTCGTCGTGCACGGCTCCGACTGCGGGCCGAGAGGCCGGAGGCGGCGGAGCCGGAGGCGGCGGGCCGGCAGGCGGAGGCGGCGCGAGCCTTTCGCCTTTAGAGATTCGGGTGAGCCAATGGCACTTCCGGGTTGTGTGGTTGGACGGCTTTGCGCCGCTGTGGAATTTGCATGGGGCGTCGAGAGTTTGCTCGTAGGAGAAAGCCGGCTGCCAAGCCGGCCGGCCGCCCTTGGGCTTCTTGGGCGCGGGCCGCCCTTCAGGCGGCGCGTCTTTGACCGTGGCCGCTTGCCGACTGGCGGGAGGCGGCGCAGGGCCCTTGCGCTTGTGGTCGTTCGGGTGTGGGCGTCGGCCGGAATCCCCTGCCGGCGTCTTGGGCGCTGGGTTGAGTACTTTCCCGGACGCGTCTACCCGGAGCTCGGTCTTCATCGAAGAGTCGGCGGTGGTGTATTTGTCCGCTATGTCCAGAAGCTCGTCGAGGGTAGTCGGCTCGTCGCAGAGGAGCTTGTGCTTGAGGAGGGTGCCTTCCCGGCACCCGACAGTGAAGTATTCTATGGCTTGCACCTCGTGCACCCCCTCGCAAGAATTGAGAAGCTCGGCCCAACGCGTGAGGTAGTCGCGAGTGGACTCGGCTGGGCCCTGCACGCACAAGGAGAGCTGCCTGGGCTTGGGAGCCCGCTTGTAGGTGCTGGTGAAGTTGCGGATGAAAGCTTCAGTGAAATCTAGCCAGCTGTTGATGCTGAAAGGCTTGAGGCTGTTGAGCCAGGTCCGCGCCGTGCCTTACAGCATGAGGGGCACATACTTCACGGCAACGCGCCGGTTGCCGTTGGCTATGCTAACCGCTGTGGAGTAGTCGATCAACCAATCTTCCGGCTTCACGGAGCCGTTGTACTTGGGCGTGTCTATTGGGAGCGAGAACCCTTTGGGGAAAGGCTCGTCGCGGATGCGGGGGCCGAAATAAGGCGGGCCGACATCGTCTTCTTCTTCCAGCGCCAGGGATCGCGCTAGGCGGTCGATCCGATGGCGGGCGTCGTTCTCGCCGACTCCTTCGCGGCGACCTAGTCGGCCGCTGAGAGTCGGGTGCGCCACAGGCGGCGGAGTGGGATATCTCTCTCCACGGGGTCGAGGCGGAGGCGGGTTGCCCCGCCATTCCACGGCTCGGGGATGGCCTTCTGCGTCTCGCTCGATGGAGATTCGGGTCCGACATCGGCTGGCCGCCGGCTCTTTCTCGCGCCGCGCGCGGGTGTTGCTCGTAGTCGGTGCCCGGGACGTCGCGCCGTGATCTCGGCGCGGGGGAGGGCTTCCCACGCGGGCGTCGGCTTCGTGCCGCCGTGCGGCTGCATCAATCAGCTGCTGGATGCGCCGGGTCATGTGGGGGAGTTCTTCGGCCTCCAATCCGTCCAACTCGTCTACGGCCGCCTGGGCGGCACGCAAGTTCTCGAGTGGAGTGGCATAGACCGGGCTGTCGACTCCCAGCGTGTCGGCGATGACAGCGCCGCGTTGCTTGACAACGCCGGCCCGGCTTGGCCCGCCCGGGGCCGGCGTGCCGAAGGCGGCGCGGTCAGCTTCGCGCTGGTAGGCCTCAGTGAGGCGTCTCACGGAAGCCAGCCTCCGGCCCTCCGCGAGGAGAGCGAGGCGGTGTGCCTCCAGTGCTTCGTCGCCGGCATCAACCGGGAGGGGGATGGACAAGTCGTGGGCCGCCGCGTGCGGGGCGTCGTGGGCGCTCTCATCAGCCGTGCCGCCGTGGCCGATGACCATCACCTCGGTGGTGACAGTGTCGCAGCCATCGGTCCGAGGAAGCGGGTCGTTGTAGATCGCGACGTTGGTGGGGAAGGTGTCGAGTGAGGCCGTGTCGGAGTCGACGGGCATCGGGTCAGTGGAGCCGACCGACTCCAAATCCACAGCAGGCTCGCTGGAGACACGGAGCTGACCGAGGAGGTTGGCGAGGTGGTCGGTGCCCGCATCGGAGGCGAGCTCGTCGGAGATGAGGGTCTCGTCGAGGATATCGGCGAGGCTGCTCGCCGCGCAGATGCTGGTGACGCCTTGCAGCGCATCGTGGCAAGCGCCATCGGGCGTGCCGGGCTGGCTACGCTCGCTGGGGAGGAAGAGGGTTCCCGTCCAGAACAGGTCTCCGGACGACGGTGCACCTGGCCCCACGGTAGGCGCCAAATATCGGGTGGTAGGTGCGACATATGCCAACGGGTGGCTTATCATTGTGGGAGCCAGTAAGACATCGCCGGTGCCCGGAAACGGGATGAGGCGAAGACATGCACGCCGGCGGATCTTACCCAGCTTCGGGGCTCTCCGTGGAGATAACACCCCTACTGCTGCTCTGCGGGGTCTCCGCATGATCACTAGATGGACAAGTAACTACACAATGCTCCTTGAGCTGTTCGGTGGGAGGAGAAAGAAGGGTCGGCTGGCCTGCTTCTTCTCCTTGTGAGGTGTCTAAAACTAGCTGGGGGTCCAACCCTTTGCATGGGCGCCCCGGGGGGTTTATATAGGCCTACCCCCCGGGGGTACAATGGTAATCCGACTGGGCGTGGGGCCCAGCCGTCTGTGACTGCGCTCGCCGGCTTCTGCGCCGGCTGCTGGGGCCCGCCGACTGGTGGGTCCCGCCAGCTGCCGGCCCCTTGGTCGACAGGCAGGCCCCACTGTCCAGGACCTGGTCGGCGGCTGGTTACTGTTGCTCTATCTTGGTGACGTGGGCTTTGTCGAGGTAGGCGTGGCTACAGTGCCGCCGCCCGGCGGGCGATCGCTGTAGCCTCACCGCGTCTTGTCTCCTTAATGGGGCGTCTCCTTCGAGGGAGGCGGCAAGCCGGCTGCGGGGAGCCGGCTCTGTCTTGGGCCGACTGGGGGAGGCGTGGCCGCCTTCGGGTGTCTCTCTGCCCGAAGGGGCCCACCGTCCGTGGGCCGTACTGGCAGCCCATCGTGGATGGCATCAGGGTCAACATGGCAACAGTGTTGCGCCGGACGGGTCATGGTCACCCGTACGGCGCACTGTGCCGGTCGTGCTCCGGGATTTGGGGGTGGCAGGCTTTACTGTAGCCGCGCCCTATCACATCGCCGTTAGGTGGATGCAAACTTTGAGGGTACGGTCTCGACCGCTTTGTGGGAGCCGGCTTCTTGGAGTCGGCCTTCTCGCGGCCGGCTTCTCGAAGCCGGCCCTCCCGTGGCTTCTTTTGTGAGGGCTAAAGTCGGGCCGCCTTCCGGCAGCCGGCCTGGGTGACGGCCGGCAAGGGGAAGGCGGCCCCACGTCTTGGGTTTTTGAGAGCCGGACGGGCTCGTAATTTTTTCAGAAAGGCCAGGGGAAGCCGGCCTGGCTACCCATGGCTATTTACTCCGACAAATAGTCATCATAGCTGACCACCCCCTCTCTAATAAGATGCTTACTCATACGGAAACGGCGACGGAATTTCTGATGTTTGAACAACGGGTTCGTTGTGTCAAAGTAGTCCTTCCAAAGAAGGAAATGCCCGCTCTCTCGGTTGCAATTCAACGTCGGAGGTGCCCCGGAATGGAGCCACGGAATAACGGCTGCTGGCTATTAAGGTGGTGATGGACCAACATGACAGCCAAGATCTCCTCCTCCTCATCGGACGAAGAATTGTCGGAGTCGCAAAGAAAATTATGAAAAAAGAACTCGTCAGCGGAGTCCATTTTGTACCTTGGTAAACTGTCGAACAGCTTGCGGGCTTGGACGAAGGAGCCGGCCGGCGAAGGGAGTCGCGCCGCCCTTGGACCAGCTACCTGCCCTGGCGGCGTTTGATGAGCGTGCCGTTGTCAAGACGAAGGAGCTGGCCGGGGCAGCGAGGCGGCTTCTTGGTCGCAGCTGTGTCGGGAGTGGAGGTCGCGGCTTTCGGATCCCCGATGGCAAGATGGCGGTGGCGGCGACATGGGAGGTGGCGGAGTTGCAGGGGGTGGATGTTGAGGGGGTGAATGTTGCGGCACCGGCAGCTCGGCGGCGGGCGAGGGTTTGCTGTTGAATGGGAGAGGATGGCCAATGTGCCACCGATTAGTGGGTCAGTGGAAGGAGTAGCCGCGCCCGCCTCGTGTCCGCGCCGACGCAAATCCGGCTTAAAAATGGGCCAGGAATGGGTCGGCAGGCGAACGAAAAGCGGACGCGCGTCCGTTTAGGTCAGCACATTGGGCTGAATTTTCTGTCTGCGCCGATCCAAGCGAACCTGGGCGGATAAAATGGGTCGCCGCGTTGGAGTTGCACTATGGATTTGGGGGTATTGCTTGTTGCTTGACCGATCAAGTGTTATGAAGGTGACATGAAAACCAGAGAGTAACGTAGTACTGTTTCATTTGTGCTAGATGAGGTTGTGTTGACGCATCATTTTTCTGGCGGGTGATCTGTTTCCTCTGTTCCGGCAATTATTTCCTTTTTCCAGGTTTGCCACGGTAGCTGGATCTAGTGCAGGCAAACCTTTTCATGCCTTCGTTTGTCATGAGAGCTTGTCAACCAGGACACTACCAAGTGACAATAACAGCATCCAAACACATAATTAAGACACAAGCCAGTGCTTGAAAACCTCCTCAGCTTCGATGTCTTTGGACACAAAGATCGATCGATTGTCTGTCTAGCTCCATGGTGACGCAGGAGATTGGATGGTAGCGAGAGCAGAGAGGCCACTGGCCCTGGCCCATACAGCTACATAGCATGATCGAAAACAAAGCCAAGAAAGATGAGTTGCTGTCAGGTGTGTCCGTGTGACTGACGTGAGGGGTTGATGGATGGATGGCGTGGTGGGCGGCCAGACGAGATGCTTGATTTTGCCTTGCAGCGGCAGGGCAGGGCTCGTGCGCGCGCGCGCACCGTGGCACGCAGGATTTGTGCTTGGATCTTGTTGCAGAAAAACAGCATGGTTTTCGTCGTAACAGCGCGCTGATTCGCGGCTTGTCGCGGAAGCCCTACGCTACGCCGTCACTCACGTACACGACGCAACCACTCAACCTCGTACTGAGTACTACTGCTGCTGCACCTGTCCCTAGTCCCATACAAACTAGTAGAAAATGGTGAGCAACCACAACAAACAAGGCACTGAAGCACCACAGCTACGTACAAACCGGGGTCTAGGGTAGTTCTCTCTGTCGACTAGTCTAGCCCCAGCTTATATAGTTATATGGATATCTGGGCCTAGGGTTTACATGTTTGTAGTCGGTTAGGGTTACTGAGGAGTCGTGACCGAAGCCGGTTTCCGGCCTCGTCGTATACTTCAAGTCTTCCGGTTCCTTCTCTCTTTTGGGCCCATAGGCCAGGACAACGACCCAGTGCATAAACCGACCTAGGAGGCCTCGGGGCGACCTCCGGTATGATGAGACACTCCTTGGCCGTAACACTCCCAGATACTGTTGTCGTGGTCCGAGCTTACAAATAGGAGCACATTGAGTTGCTTGTTTGGCATGCCTGAAGATTTTCGCAGCCGTTCTACTCGAGTTCGGTTTTCGGTACACAGTTTGTGCTCTTCACAACAAATGTGGTTAACACCCTTGGGCCACATTCGCCCTTGGTATGCTTCCGGGCCAGCCCACCAAGCCTGAAGATCTATGAAACGAAGGGAGAAAGCAGTATAGTAAAAATTGGGTGCTCCAATTTGGCGTAGTGCATCTTGGAAAACAAGGAAACGCGTACCCCCACCCTTATTTTCTTATCTGTTTTCGTTTTATTCCTCTTTGAAATAATCCGGGATTCAATTTTTTTCATGATTTCAAAAAATGTTCGCAGATTAGTAAATAAACTGTTTGCGAATCCGAAAAATGTTCAATAATTTGTAAAAAAAATGTTCACAAAATTTCAAATATGTTTGCGAATTCAATTTCCCCCAAATTTCCAAAAAGTCCATCGATTGAAAAACTTTTCATGAATGCGAAAGATGTTCATGAAGTTCAAAAACATTATTAGAAACAAAAAATGTTTGATCTAAAAAATGTTCACATTTTTAAAAAATATTCACGAATTTCATAAATTGTTCCTACTTTTTAAAAAAGTTTTATCAATTTACAAGAAAATGTTCACAATTTTAAAAATTGTTCACGAATTTCTAAAAAAAAATCTTCACAGTTTCAAAAGAATGTTTGCGAATTCAAAAAATGTTCATGATTTAGAAAAAATCATGAATGCGAAAGGTAGTCGCAAAATGAAAAATAAAAAAGAAAGAAAAACAAAAAAGATAAAAGAAAGAAAAGACACAGAAAAAAGCCGGTTGAGGAACCTTCCCAAAACCGGTGGAAAAAACCAGATTGTGCCGGCTCATACACTGGACATGCACGTGGTGGGGGTAAGCGCTAGGTTGCGCCAAATAGGAGTGGCAGTTAAAATTGCTCCAGAGAAAATTGTCGTTGTGCGGTGTGGTGAGTTTGTGGTGCCTGTGTTTAGTATCGATCGCCTGTGCGGAGCACCTATGCGGAACACACTTGCCGATGTATATATGTTATTTGAAATTACCGGAGGCATTGGTTGGACGACTAGGAACTCACCACACAGGCAACGGTCGTTTTTTTTTTTACGAAAAAACTTTCAATCTATTCATCTTCAATCATGGCCGTACAACGAACACCAGAAATAAAAATTACACCCAGATCCGTAGATCATCTAGTGACGAATACAATCATTGAAGCGAGCCGAAAGCACGCCGCCTTCATCACCCCTCCATTTGACAATGGAATGATACACACTTGCTCGTCGTGGCATCTACAAATAGGACAATGGAATGAAATTACCGGAGGTCTTCTGAAATAAAACGCTTCATCTACTGAATTACTCCTGCATAGACATCTTCATTGCACAAAAATTTGTATCAAGACATCATCCTGCATAGTATGATCGACACTTAGGCATGGTACAAGTTTAACACTGTTAACTGTACGGTATTATTTCGCATGGAGAAGAAAACTCTTTGCTAATCCACAAGTTCAAGGTTTGGTACCCAAAATGATGTGTGCAACCATCATCCATTCTACAAGTGCTTGCATAACGACATTGGCAAGCCATGTAGTACTCCCTCCCATCTATATTAATTGTGGATCGGAGGGAGTACATTATAACAAAAATTATGGGCACTTCTCAAGGATGTATTTTCGAGTTGACAAGAACCATTAATTAATCCAAGAGAAGCACATCTATCAGTTAGTCGAGATTGCCACTGTCCAAGGTCAACAAGTATCTAGAACCATATATCATGCAAAAGTGCGCAATAGTCTAGCGGACATATTCTGCCTCCATTCTCCTTTAGATGTCGATTTACAATGTCCTAATGTAGCCTACCAAAGACGCGCAAACAAACAAGATGTCAACTAAAAACTAAACAATGGAGTTAATGGCATTCATTATGCGCATTTGGACATCGCCAAGGACCCCTAAGATGTCTTGGCGTGGGCGCTGGAGAAATCCGGAAACTTCACGGTAAAATCTGCCTACCGTCTCGCGATGGACGAGCACGAGCGTCCTTCGGCGGCTTCCACGAGCAGGGCACCGGATGGTCATCACGCCATCTGTAAGATCATATGGGGATGCCCTGCTCCCCAAAGGTACGGGTTTTTGCTTGGCGTGTTGCGTCGAATACTCTAGCCACTTGGGACAATAACTTCTCTAGACATCTCAAGGTTTCTAATATTTGTCATGTGTGTGGTATGGAATGCGAGGATATCTTCCATACGTTTTATAGGTGCCCACGGTCTAAAGAACTGTGGCGAGCTATGGCGGAAGATTGGCCACTGCCAGAGATTGATAGTGTTCGCAACACAGGGCCTGAATGGCTGCTGGACCTGCTACATCCACTCCCTGACACGACGAGAATGGTGCTCCTAATGACACTATGGAGATCGTGGCATGTCCGAAATGAGATCACCCATGGGAAGAAGCGCCCCCCCCCCCCCCCCCCCCAACCGATCTCCAAAGCTGCATTTCTTCCTTGCTTTGCATCCAGCAACACCCCAAGGGAGACATGGAAAAGAAGAAAACAATCATGCAACATCCCATGCCATGCGTTGGACAGGTGACTAACCATCCGGCGCTGGTGCCGGCGGAGCCTGAGCTGAGATGGAATCCACCCCCGAAGGACTGGGCAAAGCTGAATGTGGACGGGTCCTTTCTGATGGTGGATGGGAGTGCTCGGGCAGGCATGATACTTCACGACGAGGTTGGTGCCATCATCTTCTCGGCATGCCGTGAGCTGCGTATATGTGATAATGCTCTCCAAGCGGAGGTTGAAGCGTGCAGAGAAGGGATCCAGTTGGCCCTTCAATGGACGACCAAACCTTTCATCATTGAGCTCGATTGCGCCGAGGTGATCAAAATGATCCAAGACCCCGCTTGTGATCGTTCGAGGTATATGCCTTTGATTGGCGAGATTAAATCCTTGATTTCTGAGGACAGGGATATTGCTATTACTTCTATCAAGCGTGCACAGCATAGGCCCAGCCATGAGCTGACGAGATATGGCCGTGTTACACCCAGAACTTGCGTATGGCCGGGTGCTAGTACTGATGAAGTTGTAACTCTGTGTACGAACGATTTTGCACCACCGTGAGTAATACGATATCTCTTTCCCCGCAAAAAAATGGCATTCGTAAATCAAATATCACACTGGCAGAAAAATCAGTATGCCCATCTGTTACTGCGTAACATTACCATGTTTCAATATGGAGACAAAATACAAATTATATATCTCTGTAATTATGTATACATTCTTCATATACCACATGCTTTGTTCTTTAGGTGCTCCATACAAACCAAATCAAGTTGTTCCTTGAGACATTACATATAAGAGCAACTCTAGCAGATCCTGCAAAACGCCCGTCTCGCAAAAATTCCGGCGAGTATGCGGGCTCGGCCCAATTTTTCGGCCAAAACAAAGCCCGCATACTCGCCCGGCCCGCAAAATTTTTTGCCGCAGCCCGCAAACCGCACGTCCCGAGCAGTATAACTGCGGTTCTGCGACCCTTTTGCGGATCTAAACCCTATCCCCCGCTGCCGTGAGCCACCCGATTCCCATTTCCCCTCTCCACATTTCTCGCCACCGGCGACCACCCGCCCTGCCTCCAAACGCCATGTGGGACCGCATGTGGAGCTCCGGACGCGGCTCCGACAGCAGATCCGGCGGCGGAAGGGACCCGGAGCGCGAGCGGCGCGTCCGGTCCGACGGCACGTGGAAGCGCGGGGCCCGGAAATGGACCAACCGCGGCCTGTCACACCCGGCGAGCTTCCAACGCAGCGAGACGGCGGAGTACGACCGCCGGCGCGCGTCCTTCTCCTCCGCGAGGTCCTCGTACACCGGGAGCTCCTCCTCCTCCTCCGGCGCGGGCCTTCTCCCCGTGAAGAGGGAGTGGTCGGACGAGGAGGAGGAGCCGGAGCCGTCCGCCTTCGTCCCCGTGAAGGAGGAGCCCGAGGACCCCACTTCGCTCGGCCGCCGCGGAGTCGTCGGGCCTGAGGACTACGTCGCAGATGTCGACGCCGTCGTGGCCGCCATCTCCGAGCGAAGCATGCGCGAGGAGGCGGCGCACCAGCGCCATCCTGAGCAGATCGAAGATCTCGAGTGGCGGCAGGCAGTCACCGCCAACATCGCTGCCAACGAGAAGGCCAAGGAGTGGCGCCGCATCCGCGTGGAGCAGGCGGCGAAGTACGTCGACATGTGCAGCTCCGGCGAGGATGATTGAGCGTCCGGCTCCTCCACGGCGTCGTCCATTTGCCGCGACCTCGCCGCCGTTTAGATCCGACCCCTCTAGTACTAATTTAACGTAGTATGTAGTATAACTATGCTTGTAGTTTGTTGATCATGTGATGAACTATGTAGTATGTGATAAACTATGTTTGTGCAATTTCTCTCGCGAAAGTGTTTTTTCAAATTATGCAGGTTTAGATACAGGTTCTGTTCGTCCGCGCTAGTTTTCGACCCACAAACGCGATCTTCGTGAAACCACAAACGCGTTTTGCTGGTCGATTTTTTGCGGGGTCTGCTAGGATTGCTCTAAGATTTGCCTCATACTCCGTATAAAACTAAGACGAGAGTTTGTATTAAAAGACCCAAGGTACATAAGCATCACTCTCCTGATACAACAGTTCTCTTTTTTTTTGCTCCCGCGGATATCCAAAGTTTGGCCTCATATTTAGTGTTGTTGAGCAACATTGTCATTGGTATATTCTTGTGCTCGAAGATACATGCGTTCCTCTCGTTCCAAATGGTCCATCATATTCCATTAGCATAGCAAGAACATCTATACCCGCGGACAACAAATCCGGCCCTCAAACGCTCGCGGACGCGTCCGAGCATGTTCACAGACAGTGACCGATCACACCTGAAATTTGCTCCTTTGCATCCGGATACCTCGCACTTGAAACCTTAAATCCATACAATACATGCAAAAGAGAAAACCCTATGTACTATGTAGATCAAATAACTTACACTGCCCTAATTCTCGTTGGAGATGTCGACGATCTCCGTGCCCGGTACATGGGCGGTAGCCGCAACTCCGGCTCCTGCGGCTCCTTCGCGTCGGCCTCCACCTCCGCGTTTAGTTCAGCGAAAAGCGTGTCGGTGGTCACTCATTCTTGCCGGATGAACCGACGGTTGGCCTTGACATATGCGTCATCCTGGATGGACTGCTACTCCGCCATCTCCACTGCTTGGGCGACCGCGAACTCGTCATGGCGTTCTCCATGTGGTAGCCCACAGCGGCGCCGACTCCTCCTCCGGCTGCTCCTCGACGTCCTCCTCCGGATCCCCCGCGTCCTCCTCCTCCGGACCCGCCACCTCCATGGGAACCAGCTGCTGCTCCCCTCTTCCTCCTCCTCCTCCGGCTCTGACGAGTCCAAAGGCAGGCCGGCTGCGATGCGAGGGCCTCGTCTCGCCCGGATCTCCTCCTAAATCCAGAACGGGCGCTGGCATAGCATAAGTCGTCTTCTTTTAACGTACATGGAAAAACCGGACGACAGTGAAGAGTGAGATGGAGAGGAAGAGAGTTGAACGGGCTCGGGCTGGCGACGTAGAGAGGAAGGAAGGGGACGTGGCTAGGTCTCAGGGACGTCATCCGTCTTAAATAGTCGGACTTTGTCCCTCGGACGGCGAGCCGAAGCGGCGCCACGCGTCGTTCACATCCCACCAGAGAAGAAGCACGTCGGACCGTCGAATTTCCGGGGTTTTTTCTTCGGGACCCCAACACCAGTCTGATGTTGTGGATGCTCTTGGTCGCGCCCTGGCCACCCCATATCTGCCTTAGATTTCAACTGGATATGAGGGGTGCCGGTCAGCTCGGACGTTTGAGGCATCCGTCTAAGTAGCATTTTCTTGACTAGTGACTGACCGAGCCATCCGTCCAGACGTTTGAGCGGGATTTGAGGCGCCCGACTGTAGATGCTCTAAGAGATGCCATAGCCTTTCTATTGGGTGTATTGGTATCAAATGGCCTAGTCCACCAATATTGACGAATCCCTTGAGGTGCCAAGCCGAAGTATCGAAGTGAAGTAAGTGTAACTAATCATTCACCAGGTTCCAAAGAAGAATGAGAAACAATGCATGATTTGTGATTCATGCCACACTTGGGGCGGCCCTTGTATTCACAGTATATAGGATTACATGCCTTGGTAATCAAGGTGAATCAAAGCAAATCCTCAACCGAATCATACAACAATATTCGGTGGGATATTGTGCTAGTTTCCTACTACAAGAAATACGGACAAAAGGAATACTTTAACATCCCCCCTCAGCTTGTGCATCGTACGGAAACAAGCATAAGCTGGAACGAAACTCAGAGAAGAGCTGTGAGGGCAATCCTTTTGTCATGATGTCAGCGTACTGATGCGAGGATGGCACATGAAGGACCCGGACTTCACCAAGTGACACCTTCTCCCGAACGAAGTGGATATCAATCTCAATGTGCTTGGTACAACGATGCTGGACTGGATTAGAGGCCATGTAGACAGTACTAACGTTGTCACAGAAGACAACAATGGCAGACGTCGGAGGGTGATGGAGCTCCCCAAGGAGCTGACGGATCCAACAACACTCAAAAACAACATGAGCAACGGCGCGATACTCTGCCTCGGCACTGGAACGAGACACAGTAGTCTGACGTTTAGACAACCAAGAGACTAGGTTGTCACCAAGATAGATGCAGTAGCCGGACGTAGAACGTCGGGTCTCAGGGCACCCAGCCCAATCGGCGTCAGAGTATGCAGTAAGTGCTGCGGAGGAGGAGCTGGAGAGGTGCAAGCTGAGGTCTAGGGTTCCCTTTATGTACCGGAGAATGCGCTTAACCAAGTGCATATGAGGCTCTCTGGGCGCATGCATGTATAAATAGTCCTGCTGAACAGCATGCGCGATATCCGATCGCGTGAACGTCAAATACAGTAAGGCGCCAGCGTAGCTCCGATACTCGGTGGGACCGGAGAGAAGAGGACCATCCTGAGCTGAAAGCTTGCACTTAGTGTCAATCGGAGTGGCAGAGGGGTGACACTCAACCATGCCAGCGCGGTGAAGTAGCTCCAAGGCATACTGACGCTGAGAAAGAACCATGCCCAAGGATGTCCGAGTGACGGAGATGCCAAGGAAGAATGGCAAGACACCAAGGTCCGTCATGGCGAACTCGGAGTGGAGCTGCTGTGTGAGGTGACGTAAGACTTGATCCGTCGAGGCAGTGAGGACAATGTCGTCCACATACAATAGGAGATAAGCAAGTTCCATGCCATGCCTGTAGATGAAGAGGGACACATCCGACTTGGAGGCGACAAAGCCAAGCTAATGGGCAAACAGGGCGAACCGCTGGTACCAGGCGCGCGAAGTCTCCTTAAGGCTCTAGCCAATGCAACAAAAAGATCGGTCTGACGGAAGAGACTAGGCAACACATTATACGTCAGCACTTCCCCTCACATGTGGCTTCCTCAGGCCTAAACGTGAACCAAAAGTGAGCTGCAATCTAATTGCGTCAGCCGGGTCTTGAACTCAAGACCTCTTGGCTCTGATACCAAGAAACAATGCATGATTTGTGATTCACGCCACACTTGGGGCGGTCCTTGTATTCACAATATATAGGATTACATGCCTTGGTAATCAAGGTGAATCAAAGCAAATCGTCAACCGAATCATACAACAATATTCGGTGGGATATTGTGCTAGTTTCCTATTACAAGAAATACAGACAAAAGGAATACTTTAACAGAATGGTCGGCATTTGTAGAAGTAGTGCGGCCCAGATTCCTGAATTTGTTTGCATAGGGGACAAATATCATAATTAGACCATCCACGCTTGAGTAGTCTGTCCGCGGTTCAGGCCCTATCTTTGATAGCCAGCTAAGTAAAAAACTTGACCTTTGTTGAAGGAGGGGGCAAACCTTTCACATCATATGCTTCATGATAGAGTAGAAAGTTCTCAAGATTTGGGCCACATAAGCGGAAGCCGCAGAGTAGTGCCCACTGTTTTCATGTGTTTCCACACAGTATGGTCCTCGGCGGAGAGGCCACCGGTCCATACAACTGCATAGCCATTAGCCGGTCATACAACATGAATGTAAACAAAGCGAATAAAGATGAATTGCTCTCAGGTGTGAGTGTGTGTGTTCGTGCGACTAATGTGAGGGGTTGATCGAGGGCTTGGTGGGGGGCCAGATGCCGTCGACGTCGCTGTCGCCCATAGCTTCTCGGCTTTTGCTTTGCCGCGGCAGGGTAGGGCAGGGATTGTGGTAGTAATTATGCATCTCTGGGATGCCATTAGCAGGAACTGATTGCATCTAGATCACCTAAAAGCATGAACAGAGAAGGGTTTAGGGGATCATTACATGTCACGGCAGTGGACATGATCGCCTGCTTGGTGCAGGCTTGATGTAGAGGTGATGTAGTCGAAGTAGAGGTTCTCCTCAACATCCTGATTCCTTCAGGGCGCCACCGGCACTGCCCAGGGACAACGGCGGCGGCTGGCTTAGGTCTTCCCGTCGCTGCAGCACTCCCCCTGATCGGATGGGGTGAGAGAATATCGGGAGGAGAGTAAACCTTACGTGAATTGTGATCTCGCAGGTGGCCAGCTCTCTCCCGTATCCTTTTTAATATGGCGCTGGCGATAGGGGACCCAAAACCTGAGTTGGTTTTTGGGCGCCTCCGATCAGGGCGCGTTAGTTCTGATCGAGGCTCACGTACGTTGGTACGTGGACCCCTTCACTTATCGTTATCCCTTCATCCTTTTTTTGTTAGACTAATAGATCTAACGGGCCTGTTTAAGCCGTCAGATCAAAACCAACATTCTCCCCCTTGATCGTTAGGCTTAACTTCATTCGCCCATTCTACATAGGAATGATGTACCAAAGTGAGGTGTTACTACAGCTCGAAACGCTATAGAACCTCAACACTTATAGCACACCCGCCTATTTCGAAATGGAAAACATTTTGCTAATTGGGGAGTGGTTTATTTTAATGGTTCTCTTATTCCAGAATCATAAGGCTTCCAGTAGTCCCATGCCAGCAACATGCTCACGAAAAATACTGGGTGGTAAGCCTTTTGTTAGCGGATCCGCAAGCATATGCTTCGTTCTTATGTGTTTAACATAAACTATTTGATCCTGGATTCTATCTTTCACAACACGATACTTTATGTCAATGTGTCTGGCAGCATTACTTGACCTGTTGTTACTCGTATAGAAAACTGTTGGTTCATTATCGCAGTACAATAAAATTGGTTTAGATATGTTGTCAACCACTTTAAGTCCGGGAATAAAATTCTTTAGCCACACAGCCTGCCCGTTGGCCTCATAACATGCTACAAATTCTACTTGCATCGTAGATCCAGCAGTTAAGGTTTGTTTGGAGCTTTTCCACGATATAGCTCCTCCCGCGAGTGTGAATATATAACCTGACGTGGATCTCTTACTATCCACACACCCGGCAAAATCAGAGTCTGAATAACCAACAATTTCTAGGTTATCAGTTCTTTTATATGTAAGCATGAAATCCTTAGTTCCTTGCATATAACGCAAGACTTTCTTTGCGGCCTTCCAGTGGTCCGGTCCTGGATTTGATTGGTATCTGCCAAGCATCCCGGTTACAAAACATAAATCTGGGCGTGTACACACTTTAGCATACATGATGCTTCCGACAGCTGAAGCATAAGGAACCAACTTCATCTGATCAGTTTCACATTGGTTCCTCGGACATTGAAATGTTCCAAACTTATCGCCATTAACTATAGGAGCAGGTGAGGGTGAGCACTTATGCATATTGAATTTTTTCAGTACTCTCTCAAAGTATGCCTTTTGAGATAGTCCTAACGTTCCTCTAGACCTATCTCGATGAATCTCGATGCCGAGGACATACGAGGCTTCACCAAGATCTTTCATATCAAAAATGGATGACAGAAAATTCTTGGTCTCATGCAGCATATCCTTATCGCTACATGCCAACAATATGTCATCAACGTATAGGACTAAAAATGTGAACATACTGCCTTTAAACTTAACGTATATGCAGTTGTCCACAACATTTTCGGTGAAACCAAAAGTTCTGATAATTGTATCAAACTTGAGGTACCACTCTCTTGAAGCTTGCTTCAAGCCATAAATCGATTTCTTTAGACGACATGCCAAATGTTCCTTCCCTTCCACAACAAAGCCTTCTAGCCGAGCCATGTAAACGTTTTATTTTAAGTCACCATTTAGAAATGCCATTTTAACATCCATTTGGTGTAGTTCTAGGTCGTAACGAGCTACTAATGCCATTATGATTCTGAAAGAATCCTTGGTTGACACAGGAGAGAAGGTTTGCTTATAATCAATGCCTTCTCTCTATGTATACCCTTTTGCCACTAGCCTTTCTTTGAACCGTTCGACATTTCCTTTGGAATCATACTTGGTTTTGTAGACCCACTTGCAGCCTACTTTCTTAGCTCCATCGGGAACTTCTACTAAGTCCCATACGTCGTTTGAGCCCATAGATTTCAACTCGTCTTCCATGGCAACCAACCATTTGGACGAATTTTCGCTTTTAATGGCCTCCTTATAAGAGGTTGGATCCTCCACCTTTCCCAGATCATTCATATCCTCAATCATGAAAGTGATATAGTCGTCTGATATGGCTTTCTTCCTCTCACGCCGTGGTCTACCCACAGGAGGAGGTGGTGGTGGTACATCATCATTTTGTGAATCATTATTTTCCTGGTGGTCCTCATTTTTGTCTGGATTTTCATTATTAGTCTCCGGATCACCATTTGACTGAGAAACTGAACCATGAGATTCAGGATCATTAGTTGTCACATTTCTTCGTATTGGAAAAACAATCTCCTGGATAATCGGGGATGGTGCACAAACCCGCTTCTCCTCAAGATCGATCTCCCTTAACTTAGTGACCTTATTATCCTCAAAAAATACCGCTTGCCTAGTCTCCACAAACTTGGTGGTATGACTTGGACAATAAAAACGATATCCCTTTCCCCTATGAGGGTATCCAACGAAGAAACAACTAACTATTTTTGGATCCAATTTCTTAAGTTGTGGATTGAAAACTTTAGCTTCAGCAGGGCAACCCCACACTCGTAAGTAATTCAAGCTCGGTTTCTTTCCCGCCCACATCTCGTAAGGTGTGTTCGGTGCTGACTTAGTTGGAGCAAGATTTAGTATGTGTGCAGCTGTCTTTAATGCCTCTATCCAAAGTATTACTGGTAAACTCGAGTGACTAAGCATGCTTCGCACCATATCCATAAGGGTGCGGTTGCGACGCTCGACCACACCATTTTGTTGTGGTTCACCAGGCATTGAGTATTGAGCAATGATTCCATTTTCAGATAAGAACTTGGCAAAAGGTCCAGGAATCTGCCCATAAGGAGCATGCCTACCATAATACACTCCCCCGTGATCAGACCGTACAACTTTGATTTTCGCGTTCAGTTGATTTTCAACCTCCGCTTTATAGACTTTGAATTTCTCCAAAGCTTCCGATCGGTCACGTATGGGATAAATATATCCATAGCGGGAAAAGTCGTCTGTGAATGTAATGAATGAATCAAAACCATCTACAGACTTAACATTAAGGGGTCCACATATTTCGGTGTGAATTAATTCTAAAACCCCTGTGGCTCTTACTGCTCCTTTCTTAATTGTTTTTGCGAATTTTCCTTTAATGCAGTCGACACATTTGTCTGCATCTGAGAAGTTTAATGGGAGGAGTATTTCATTTTTAACTAAGAATTCCATTCTCCCCCTCGAAATGTGGCCCAAATGACAATGCCACAATTTCGAAGAATTACTAACTCCTTTCCATTTCTTCTCAACATTAATTTCATCACTCACATGCATAACTGAATCATTATTAAGAGATAACATGTATAGTTGGCCTCGTCTAACACCGATGCCTACATTCTTATTACATTTGATCAAAGCAAATTGTTTCTTGCCAAAATGGCACTCATACATATCATCATCTAAACGAGAAACTGAAATCAAATTCCTACTTAAGGTAGGCACATAAATAACATTATTCAATCTAAGAGTGTGGCCAGTGTGTAGCTCCAACGTGAGAGATCCCACAACTTCAACATCGGTGAAAGGATCGATATGGTTGACTATAGGGGGGGGGGTGAATAGGCAACTACCAATTTTTACTTTTCTTTACCAAATTAAACTTTGCATCAAAGTAGGTTGTCTAGATGTGCAACTAGGTGAGCAACCTATATGATGCAATAACAACAAGCATACAAGCAAGCAAGGGAAGAAACACTAAAGAGCTTGCACAAGTAAAGGTAAGAGATAACCAAGAGTGGATCCGGTGAAGACGAGGATGTGTTACCGAAGTTCCTTCCTTTTGAGGGGAAGTACGTCTCCGTTAGAGCGGTGTGGAGGCACAATGCTCCCCAAGAAGCCACTAGGGCCACCGTATTCTCCTCACGCCCTCACACAATGCGAGATGCCGTGATTCCACTATTGGTGCCCTTGAAGGCGGCGACCGAACCTTTACAAATAAGGTTGGGGCAATCTCCACAACTTAATCGGAGGCTCCCAGCAAGACCACGAAGCTTCACCACAATGGACTATGGCTCCGTGGTGACCTCAACCGTCTAGGGTGCTCAAACACCCAAGAGTAACAAGATCCGCTAGGGATGAGTTGGGGAATCGAAAATCCCTTGGTGGAAGTGTAGATCGGGGCCTTCCCAACCACTCCTGAGCAAATCAACAAGTTTGATTGGCTAGAGAGATAGATTGGGCGAAAATGGATCTTGGAGCATTTAATGGAGCTTGAGCAATAAATGGAGCTTGGGGGAGGAAAAGATAGGTCAAAGAGAAGAAGGGGACTCCCTTTTATAGTGGGGGCAACAATCCAACCGTTGCCCCCCACCAACCAGCCCCGCACAGGGCGGTACTACCTCTGAGAGGGGGCGGTACTACCGCCAGGACAGCGGCACTGCCGCGCAGAGGAGACTAGTAGGGAAAGGACCCAAATGCGGTACTACCGCGGTGGTAGGGGCGGTACTACTGCTCCTGGAACGGTACTACCGTCTCTACAACCGCAACTAGTGCCGCAAAACCCGACACGAGAAAAAGACCTCTCGAATCGAGGCGGTAGGAGCCACACTGCCCAGCGGTACTACGGCAGCGGGGTCACGGGCGGTACTACCGCTGTGGAGCGGTACTGCCGCTTGTGACCCTTCGGTCGTACTACCGCTGGCAGTGCGGTACTACCGCTGGGGCGTATAAGAGAGAGAGAGAGAATCTCTCAAAGATGCTGAGGACGAGGCGGAGGTGCCAGGCACCCGAGCGGTACTACTGCTATGGAGCCACGGGCGGTACTACCGCTGTGGAGCGGTACTGCCGCTTGTGGCTCCTCAGCGGTACTACCGCTGGGTGCGCGGTACTACCGCTTGGACCCAGACAGGACAAAGAAGAGAGGAGAGAACTCTACAATGGAATGGAAAAGCTCGGAGGGTGAGAAGCTGATGTGTATGTGATGATTCCACCCATGCAATACCCCAGCGGACCCCCTCTTGATAGTACGGTGCCCTCTACGCAACTAGTCCACCGAGAAAGAAAAGAAAGAGCTACACCGTCTTGAAATACATTCTGAGGGGAAGAAAGCGTCTCGTGCTAGGGGAGAATCTGTGAATTATTCAAAGCACAAGATTAGTCCGCAAACATGTTGTCATCAATCACCAAAACTACCTTGAGAGAGATATGCCGTAACAATGTCCCCTTTTTGGTGGATTGATGACAACTAGGGATTTGCGCAAGGAAAAGAAATAAAACGAAGAAAACTAAGAACTACAAAATATAGATGGGCTCCCCCAGAATGTGTGCACCTAGATATGGCAAGACACACACATTCGGATCAACACTCCCCCTATATTTTATAGTCCAACAATACTAAGCACAAGATATATGAGAGAAAAGAAGAAACAGGACAAGCATGCATCTCATAATAAACTACGGTACTCTGAATAGACATAAGTAATAAGGTAGCGATAGGGAGCATATGTCTCATACCATATGTCTAGAACTTAGGTCTCACACCAAACCAAACCAAATAAAAACACCGAGAGAACACACAAGAACCCACAAGACGACTCAAAGCACGGCAACAAACACAAATCCCTACACTCTCTCCCCCTTTGGCAGCGAGACACCAAAAAGGGCAAAGAGTGACGCTACGACTCCAGGTGATGGGAAGATGAAGATCTCGAACATCACATCTCTGCATCTTCATCGTGAGTCGAAAACTGCTCGACATCGGAGTCGGTCCAAGGGCAATGCTGATGAATCCATTCCTCCTCTTCAGTGATCTGACCCTCAGACCCACTGGCAACTGTTGCTCCCATCTGACGCATGAGCTCCTTGTGGCGCGTCCTGGCATGCTTCTCCGCCACATGAGTCATGTACTGACCATGAGACTCCATGCAGAAAAGCTTCTTCATCTTGCGCTTAAGCTTCTGTGCCCACGACGGTTCTGTACTAGAGGGGCCAAAGTCCTCCTCATGATCATCAGTAGCAGCCCCACCCTTGGTCCCCATGGCAGCAGCAGCAGCAGACGGATCCCCCATGGCAGCAGCAGCAGACGGACCCCATGTGGCAGCAGTAGCAGATGGACCCCCTGTGTGAGGCGCTGTCCAATTGTCCTTCTTTCTCAGACGCTTGATCTCATGAGAAACCAAGTCTCCAGTTTCTAGCAACACTCCGGGATAAGTTTGTGCCCAGGCCCTCTCAATGAGCCTCATGATGAATGGACCATATATAGGGCACTTGCGCTCAGACACGGCAGAGAGAAGTTCAGACCACATGACATGAGAAATATCCAGGCTCTCTCCAGTGCTTGCTTCCTTCTCATGACACGGCAGAGAGAAGTTCAGACGAGCATGTCCACGAGGTAAGAGTGGACCATATCCAGATTCCCGATCCGAGGGAAGAGAGTCTTACGGAAGATGCGATGAAGAATGTCCAGATACGGAGACAACTCATAGGTCTTCTTCTCAGTTACTGGGTGAACTTTCATAGTGCAGTAGGGCCAAAGGGCTTGCTTGTGGGTGGACGTAGCATTAAGGTGAGGGCAGAAACCGACAGGAGTCTCAAGCCCGTGATCCACCACATCAAGTAACTCCATGAAAGGCTTCCACTTGACAGAAAGCAGCTTGCCATTGGTCATCCATGTCAGAGTCCTGTCGACATCCGTCCCAAGATGGACGGTGGCATAGAATTGAGCCACCAAATTCGCATCGAAATCCTTGTTGAATTGCATGATCCTGAGAATGTTCAGCTGAGTGCACATCTGAAGGGCTTCGCCAAAGTACTCTGGGTCCTTCTCCATAGCATCAGTGTCAATGGAGCGAACATCAACAAAAAGATTCTTCTTGGCCTTGATCACATCAAAGTAGATGGCAAACTGAAAATGGTTCCAGAACGGGCGGTTGACCAAAGTGGGTTCTTGGTCCACCGCATAGGGGTTGCGGCGACGCTTCTCCCAAAACTCCTTGTTGGTCATCTCAGTCACAGTCTTCCCCTTTGGCTTGTTGGCGGATCGCTTCGATTGCTGAGGAGGTGGAGGAACACTTGCAGATGCACTTGCTGGAGGCGGTTGGGTGCTCGAGGAACCACCGGCTGGCTCTGAGGTGCGGTAGCATTTTGATGTAGCACGCCTGGGGTTGATACGGTGACCTTGCTGCTCGGAATGGTCATCACCTGGAGCCAAACACAAGAACACGCAAAACAACCAGAAAGAACGAGCATAAGCCAACAAATTCAACAAAAATGATCAAGGTAAGGCAGGAAAATGATGGAATTTGGCATGCAGCGGTAGTACCGTGACATGCCCGCGGTAGTACCGCCCCAAAGAGAGCGATAGTACCGCTCGAGCTCAAGCGATAGTACCGCTCCAATGAGAGCGGTAGTACTGCTCGAGGCGGAGAAACAGCAGTTTCCTACAGCACGAGGCGGTGAAACAACGGTTTCCTACTACCGTGGTCAGATCCGGCACTACTGGCCTACCAAATTCAAAATATTCCTACCAAACTCTAATCGAGATAGTCTAGTTGCCTTCTCCAACCAACTCAAGCCTAGATTTGGCCAAAAATCTAGAGATGCAACCACCATTGCCCCTAAGAAACAAGATCTGAAAACGAGACAAAAGGAAAGAAGGAACGGGGGCAATACCGGCATCCATGGCAAGAGAACGAGGTGGGGATCGACTCCACCAAAGGAAATGGAGAGGGACGCCCTGGAGACGGAGATCCGCCGGAGCCCTCCTGCGGCGAGTGGAGGCTGGAGAGAGGAAGAGAAAAGAGGGGGCGGAGTGAATGGGTATGGGGGAGAAGAAACCTCCCCCTGCCCCGACTTAACCCCTTGGTCCCGTCCCTCAGCGGTAGTACCGTGCTGGGGGGCGGTAGTACCGCTTACGAGCGGTAGTACCACGCAGCACGCCACGGCAACTAAACAAACAAGGCTTTTAGCTCGAAGGAAAAACAAAACGGCAAGAAAAGAGAGCAAGAAAAGAGAGCACACGAGCACACGAGAAATGACACACCTCTTCGAAAGTGGGCGGTGGCCGAGGCCACCTATGTTTGAGTTAGGAGGTATGGCACCGCGAAGATTTTAACCTTGGGCCCATGACCAAAACTCGTCTTTGAAACACAAATACTGTCAACAGTGGCTAAAGTGAAAGACTTGATCAATTTATGCATAATGGGGGGAGGGAGAGTTCATTGAGAGAACAACACTCCCCCTATGTCCATGCCTACACCTAAACTAGACAACAAATTGAGCGTGGTGGGGTGTGCAAGGGTTCAAGCCACATTGCTCGAATCAATGATATTTAGCTCATGCCTTAACTCACGAAATCTTGCTTCATCCAAGGGCTTCGTGAAAATATCTGCAAGGTTGTCATGAGTGTTGACATAGTTGAGCTCGATCTCTCCTCGCCTAATGTGATCCCGGATGAAGTGATACCGAATCTCAATATGATTCGTCTTGAAGTGTTGCACCGGGTTGAGAGAGATCTTGATGGCACTTTCATTGTCACACTAAAGAGGCACTTTGTCACAAGTGACACCTTAATCCTTTAAAGTTTGCCTCATCCATAGGAGTTGTGCACAACAACTACCGGCGGCAACATACTCCGCCTCAGTGGACGAGAGAGACACACAACTTTGCTTTTTGGAAGACCAACTTACCAAAGAGCAACCAAGAAATTGGCATCCTCCGGAAGTGGACTTCCTACCCACTTTGTCTCCCGCCCAATCGGAATCCGAGTACCCTACAAGCTTGAAGTTTGATCCTCTTGGGTACCATAAGCCAAAGTTTGGGGTATGAGCCAAATATTGAAAGATTCGTATGACCGCCACATAGTGACTTTCCTTAGGTGCGGCTTGAAACCGTGCACAAATTCCCACACTCAACATGATGTCCGGTCTAGATGCACAAAGGTAAAGCAAGGATCCAATCATGGAACGATATACCTTTTGATCCACCACTTTACCATTGGGATCTAAGTCAAGTTGGCATTTGGTGGGCATTGGAGTGGAGACCGGCTTGACGTCACTTAGCTTGAATCGTTTGAGCATGTCTTGAGTGTATTTGGATTGATTGATGAAGGTTCCTTCTCTTCTTTGCTTCACTTCGAACCCTAGAAAGAACTTCAACTCTCCCATGGAGGACATCTCGAACTTTGAGGTCATGAGAGCGGCAAATTCCTCATTGAAAGCTTTGTTAGGAGAGCCAAAGATAATATCATCAACGTATAATTGGCACACAAACAACTCCCCTTTGACCTTCTTAGTAAAAAGAGTGAGGTCGATTAGCCCAACTTCAAAACCACGGTCTTGTAACAACTCGGTAAGGTGGTCATACCACATACGTGGGGCTTGTTTAAGGCCATAGAGTGCCTTATCGAGTTGATACACATGATCGGGAAAGTAGGGATCCTCGAACCCGGGGGGTTGCTTGACATAAACCAACTCATTAATAGGACCATTAAGAAAAGCACTCTTCACATCCATTTATTGTAACTTAAAGTTATGATGAGAAGCATATGCAATCAACATGCGAATGGATTCAAGACGAGCAACGGGAGCAAAGGTTTCACCGTAGTCGATATCCTCGACTTGGGAGTAGCCTTGTGCTACCAAACGAGCCTTGTTGCGAATGATAATCCCATGGGAATCTTGCTTGTTCTTGAATATCCACTTGGTTCCTATGACATTGTGATTCCCAGTCGGTCTTGGCACCAATCTCCACACTTTGTTGCGCTCGAAGTTGTTGAGTTCTTCATGCATGGCATTGAGCCAATCCGGATCTTCTAGCGCTTCATAGACCTTGTGGGGTTCCACACAAGAGACAAACGCGTGATGCTCACAATAATTTTCTAATTGTCTACGAGTGCTTACCCCCTTTCTTAAGCTTCCAAGCACATTCGTCATGAGATGATCCTTGGTGGAGAGCTTGGAAGCAACCTTGGCGGCACGACGCTCAAATTCCTTTCTTGGGGGTGAGATGAGGAGTGGTCACTTGATCATCTTGAGCGTCGTCTTGGGCTTGTTCTTATTCTTGAACTTGCTCGGAGGAGAGAACTTGACCTTGGGCATCACTTGATGTATCAACACCATCTTGAGTGTGATCTTGCCCTTGGTCATGTTCTTGAGGATGAGGGCCTTCATGTTGTTCTTTGGAAGCGTGTGGGCCTTGGGTTGGTGATGGATCCACTTGAGTGGAGCTTTGTCCTTCTCCTTCGGCCACAAGGGGTTCCTCAATGGGTAGGATAAAGCCAACACCCATTCTTCTTATGGCTTGGGGAGGAATTTCATCACCTACATCACAAGTGCCACTTTGCTCCACTTGGGAGCCGTTATTCTCATCAAACTCCACGTTACACGTCTCCTCAAGTCCCGTGGATTTATTGAGGACACGGTAAGCATGAGAGTTTGTAGCATAGCCAACAAATATGCCCTCATAAGCTCTAGCCTCAAATTTAGACAACCGAACACCTTTCTTGAGAATGAAACACTTACACCCGAATACCCGGAAGTACTTGAGATTTGGCTTGTTACCGGTGAGTATCTCATATGGAGTCTTGTTCAAGCCCTTGCGGAGGTAGAGCCGATTGGATGCATGACACGCGGTGTTGATGGCTTCGGCCCAAAAGTTGTACGGAGACTTGAACTCTGCCATCATGGTCCTTGCCGCATCCATCAACGTCCGGTTCTTCCTCTCCGCAACACCGTTTTGTTGAGGGGTGTAGGGTGCGGAATATTGATGTTTGATTCCCTCATCACTAAGAAATTCATCCAAGGTGTAGTTCTTGAACTCGGTGCCGTTGTCACTTCTTATTGTCAATATCTTTGCATTGTGTTGACGTTGTGCTTCATTTGCAAAGTCAATGACGGTTTGTTGGGTCTCGCTCTTCCTCTTGAAGAAATACACCCAGGTGTACCTTGAGTAGTCATCCACAATCACCAAGCAATACTTCCTACCTCCAAGACTATCGAAGGATGGGGGCCCAAATAGATCCATGTGAAGGAGCTCCAAGGGCCTCTTTGAATAAATGATAGTCGTGGGAGGGTGAGCCTTCTCATGTAGCTTTCCTTCGATACAGGCACTGCAAGCACGATCTTTAGCAAAACTAACATTCGTTAGTCCACGGACATGGCCCCCCTTGAGGAGGCTTTGCAAAGATCTCATATTGACATGGGCTAAACGGCGATGCCAAAGCCATCCCACATCAAATTTAGCCATTAGGCATGTCACGGTCTTAGTGGGTCGCTCCGAAAAGTTAATCACATATAGACCGTTCTCGACATGCCCAACAAAAGCTACTTTAAGAGTCTTGCTCCACAAGAGGGCCACGGTATCGATATCAAAGGAAGTGGCAAAGCCCATGATTGCAAGTTGACGAACGAAAAGTAAATTGTATGCAAGGGACACAACAAGCATGACCTTCTCGATCGTGAGATCATGAGAGATGACCACCTTGCCAAGTCCCAATACCTTAGAAGATGAGGCGTCACCCCACTCGACATTGGTGGGCATAGATGGAACCTTGTGCACGTCCACCACCAAGTCCTTGCTTCCGGTCATATGATTTGTGGCTCCGCTATCGAGCAACCATGATCCCCCACCGGAAGCAAACACCTACAAGAGATCAATGCTTGGTTTTAGGTACCCATTTTGTAATGGGTCCTTTGATGTTAGTAACAAGGGTTTTTGGAACCCAAATAGACCATTCAATGTATTCATGAGGAGAACCAACAAATTTGGCATAAACATGCCCATCACTAGCACGACATAACACATAAGAAGGAATAAAATCGCCGGCTTTGTTGGGAGGGGTGACATTGCCCTTCTTGACATTGTTCTTCTTCTTCTTCTCCTCGGAGGCACTCTCTCCCTCCCTCACAAAGGTTTGCATGAGAGGAGGAGGTCGTTTGGTCCTGTCATTCTTCTTCTTGTTCTTGGAGTCGGGCACGTACCCAACCCCTTCCTTGGCCACAACTCCCTTTTGGTTGGTCAAGAGATCGTTGAGGTTCTTCTTGCCTTGTATGCAAGTCGCAAGACCTCTCTCTAGTTGCTCCTTCAACTTAGCATTTTCCTCAACAAGATGTATATGCTCACAACACGGGTTAGTAGGATTTGCATTATCAATTAAAACCATATGAGGAAAAGTTGCTTTCTCCTTAGTTAGCTTCACTTGGAGTTGATCATGAGACTCCTTGAGACTAGCGTGAATACCCTTCAAGGCCTTATGGGCCTTGTCAAGTATATCAAACTCCTCTTTGAGTCTAGCAAGATCAACCCCGAGTTTGGCCTTCTCGGAATTTAGCACATGAGAAACAATGAGGACATGATCATAATCTTTATTTAACTTAGCATGATCAACGTTGTGTGACTCCTCAAGAGCCAAACGAAGACCACGATCTTCCCCAAGAGCATTGGAAAGATCCAAAATCTCATCGGCATAGTCACGACTATGCCCTTCCATCTTAGTGATGGTGTTTTCGTGAGCCTCGATCATGTCATTGGCTTCACCAAGTTGTTCCAAGAGAGCAACAAAGTGCTTCTTGGATTTTCCCTTGAGTTTGCCCATAAAGACCTCAAACTCATTAGCCTCCACATTATCTCCATCAAGTTCATTAATGCTATCCGCCGGAGAAGGATGATTAATGATGGTAGTTTTGATGTTGGAGGTTACCTTGTTGGTGGCTTTAGCCATGAGGAACTTGGCGGTGATGCTCTCATTGGGTGAGTCGAAGAGAGACACCCGTGAAGTCATTGCAATGGCAATGGAGGCCATGGCAACCGACTCATCATCTTCATCATCGTCATCATCCTCATTGTACTCTTCTTGTACAACCAATGCCTTGAGAGGAGTCTTCTTGGTGAAGTTGTTCTTGTTGGGGAACGACTTGGCCTTGTCCTTTCGGATGAGCTTGCCACCATTATCTTCCCTCTTCTCATACGGGCATTCCGCAACAAAATGACTCACATTGCCACAATTGTAGCAAGTCCTTACATGTTACTTGCCCCTCGTGCCACTCGAGTTGTTTTTGCTAAAGTTTGGCCTCGAGTTTTTCTTGCTCCAAAATTGCCTTGAAGCAAGTGCCATGTGTTCATGATATGCATACTTCGTATCTTCGGGGTTGCTCTCCTCTTCTTCCTCTTCTTCTTCAACGGTGAGCTTGGCCTTCAATGCAAGGTTAGGCTTCTTTGCCCATTGAGAACGGAGCACCGCATTGTCGGCGGTCTTGTCCAAAATGTTCATGGCCACAAACTCATCCAACACTTCGCTTGAGGTCAAAGTGTGGAAGTCCAGTCTTTGACGAATGACAGAGGACATGGCCTTGTGATAGGGCATCATTGCCTTGAGGAATTTGCGCTTGATCCAATTGTCATCCGTGTCCTTGCTCCCGTGATCTCATAGTGAGACCGCGAGTTTGGTTACTCTCTGATAAAGCTCACGATGTTCTTCATCTTCTTTCATTGCAAACTCATCGGCCTCATCTTGTACCACTTCATAGTTGGAGCGTTGAATGCTTGCGCTTCCCCGGTAGAGAGAGATGACACAATGCCATGCATCTGTTGGGTTTCGTAGTAATTTCAAAAAATTTCCTACGCACACGCAAGATCATGTGATGCATAGCAACGAGGGGGAGTGTGATCTACATACCTAGTAGATCGACAACGGAAGCATTTGGTTGATGTAGTCGTATGTCTTCATGATCCGACCGATCAAGCACCGAAACTACGGCACCTCCGAGTTCGAGCACACGTTCAGCTCGATGACGATCCCTGGACTCCGATCCAGCAAAGTGTCGGGGAAGAGTTCCGTCAGCACGACGGCGTGGTGACAATCTTGATGCACTACAGCAGCAGGGCTTCGCCTAAACTCCGCTACAGTATTATCGAGGACTATGGTGGCTGGGGCGCCGCACATGGCTAAGGAATAGATCACGTGGATCAACTTGTGTGTTCTAGGGTGCCCCTGGCCTCAGTATATAAAGGAGCCAGGGAGAGGGGGCGGCCGGCCAAGGTGGACGCGCCAAGGGGGAGTCCTACTCCCATCGGGAGTAGGACTCCTAGTTGGACAAGGAGAGAGGGGAAAGAGGTGGAAGAGAGGAAGGAAAAGGGGGGGGGGCGCCGCCCCCCTTCCCTTGTCCTATTCAGACTAGGAAGGGGAGGGGTGCGCGGCCACCTTTTGCCTCCTTCTCTCTTCTCCCTCAAGGCCCATGTAGGCCCAATAAACCCCCGGGGGGGTTTCCGATAACCCCCGGTACTCCGGAAAAATGCCGATTTCACCCGGAACGATTCCGATGTACAAATATAGGCTTCCAATATATCAATCTTTACGTCTCGACCATTTCGAGACTCCTCGTCATGTCCGTGATCACATCCGGGACTCCGAACAACCTTCGGTACATCAAAATGCATAAACTCATAATATAACTGTCATCGTAACCTTAAGCGTGCGGACCCTACGGGTTCGAGAACAATGTAGACATGACCGAGACACGTCTCTGGTCAATAACCAATAGCGGGACCTGGATGCCCATATTGGCTCCTACATATTCTACGAAGATCTTTATCGGTCAGACCGCATAACAACATACGTTGTTCCCTTTGTCATCGGTATGTTACTTGCCCGAGATTCGATCGTCGGTATTCCAATACCTAGTTCAATCTCGTTGCTGGCAAGTCTCTTTACTCGTTCTGTAATACATCATCCCGCAACTAACTCATTTAGTTGCAGTGCTTGCAAGGCTTAAGTGATGTGCATTACCGAGAGGGCCCAGAGATACCTCTCCGACAATCGGACTGACAAAACCTAATCTCGAAATACGCCAACCCAACATGTACCTTTGGAGACACCTGTAGTACTCCTTTATGATCACCCAGTTACGTTGTGACGTTTGGTAGTACCCAAAGTGTTCCTCCGGTAAACGGGAGTTGCATAATCTCATAGTTATAGGAACATGTATAAGTCATGAAGAAAGCAATAGCAACATACTAAACGATCGGGTGCTAAGATAATGGAATGGGTCATGTCAATCAGATCATTCTCTCAATGATGTGATCCCGTTAATCAAATAACAACTCATTGTTCATGGTTAGGAAACATAACCATCTTTGATTAACGAGCTAGTCAAGTAGAGGCATACTAGTGACACTTTGTTTGTCTATGTATTCACACATGTATTATGTTTCCGGTTAATACAATTCTAGCATGAATAATAAACATTTATCATGATTATAAGGAAATAAATAATAACTTTATTATTGCCTCTAGGGCATATTTCCTTCAGTCTCCCACTTGCACTAGAGTCAATAATCTAGATTACACAGTAATGATTCTAACACCCATGGAGCCTTGGTGCTGATCATGTTTTGCTCGTGGAAGAGGCTTAGTCAACGGGTCTGCAATATTCAGATCCGTATGTATCTTGCAAATCTCTATGTCTCCCACTTGGACTAGATCCCGGATGGAATTGAAGCATCTCTTGATGTGCTTGGTTCTCTTGTGAAATCTGGATTCCTTTGCCAAGGCAATTGCACCAGTATTGTCACAAAAGATTTTCATTGGACCCGATGCACTAGGTACGACACCCAGATCGGATATGAACTCCTTCATCCAGACTCCTTCATTTGCTGCTTCCGAAGCAGCTATGTACTCCGGTTCACATGTAGATCCCGCTACAACGCTTTGTTTAGAACTGCACCAACTGATAGCTCCACCATTTAATGTAAACACGTATCCGGTTTGTGATTTAGAATCGTCCGGATCAGTGTCAAAGCTTGCATCAACGTAACCTTTTACGATGAGCTCTTTGTCACCTCCATATACGAGAAGCATATCCTTAGTCCTTTTCACGTATTTCAGGATGTTCTTGACCGCTGTTCAGTGATCCACTCCTGGATTACTTTGGTACCTCCCTGCTAGACTTATAGCAAGTCACACATCAGGTCTGGTACACAGCATTGCATACATGATAGATCCTATGGCTGATGCATAGGGAACATCTTTCATATTCTCTCTATCTTCTGCAGTGGTCGGGCATTGAGTCTTACTCAACTTCACACCTTGTAACACATGCAAGAACCCTTTCTTTGCTTGATCCATTTTGAACTTCTTCAAAATTTTGTCAAGGTATGTGGTTTGTGAAAGTCCAATTAAGCGTCTTGATCTATCTCTATGGATCTTAATGCCTAATATGTAAGCAGCTTCACCGAGGTCTTTCATTGAAAAACTCTTATTCAAGTATCCCTTTATGCTATCCAGAAATCCTATATCATTTCCAATTAATAATATGTCATCTACATATAATATCAGAAATGCTACAGAGCTCCCACTCACTTTCTTGTAAATACAGGCTTCTCCAAAAGTCTGTATAAAACCAAATGCTTTGATCACACTATCAAAGCGTTTATTCCAACTCCGAGAGGCTTGCACCAGTCCATAAATGGATCGCTGGAGCTTGCACACTTTGTTAGCTCCCTTTGGATCGACAAAACCTTCTGGTTGCATCATATACAACTCTTCTTCCAGAAATCCATTCAGGAATGCAGTTTTGACATCCATCTACCAAATTTCATAATCATAAAATGCGGCAATTGCTAACATGATTCGGACAGACTTAAGCATCGCTACGGGTGAGAAGGTCTCATCGTAGTCAATCCCTTGAACTTGCCAGAAACCTTTTGCGACAAGTCGAGCTTTGTAGATAGTAATATTACGTCAGCGTCAGTCTTGTTCTTGAAGATCCATTTATTCTCAATTGCTTGCCGATCATCGGGCAAGTTAACCAAAGTCCATACTTTGTTCTCATACATGGATCCCATCTCAGATTTCATGGCTTCAAGCCACTTTGCGGAATCTGGGCTCACCATTGCTTCTTCATAGTTCGTAGGTTCATCATGATCTAGTAGCTTCCAGAACGGGATTACCGTACCACTCTGGTGCGGATCTTACTCTGGTTGATCTACGAGGTTCAGTAGTATCTTGTTCTGAAGTTTCATGATCATCATCATTAGCTTCCTCACTAACTGGTGTAGGTGTCATAGAAACAGTTTTCTGTGATGTACTACTTTCCAATAAGGGAGCAGGTACAGTTACCTCGTCAAGTTCTACTTTCCTCCCACTCACTTCTTTCGAGAGAAATTCCTTCTCCAGAAAGTTTCCGAATTTAGTAACAAAAGTCTTGCCTTCGGATCTGTGATAGAAGGTGTATCCAATAGTTTCCTTTGGATATCCTATGAAGACACATTTCTCCGATTTGGGTTCGAGCTTATCAGGTTGAAGCTTTTTCACATAAGCATCGCAGCCCCAAACTTTCAGAAACGACAACTTTGGTTTCTTGCCAAACCACAGTTCATAAGGCATCGTCTCAACGGATTTTGATGGTGCCCTATTTAACGTGAATGTGGCCGTCTCTAGAGCGCATCCCCAAAACGATAGCGGTAAATCAGTAAGAGACATCATAGATCGCACCATATCCAGTAAAGTACGATTACGACGTTCGGACACACCATTACGCTGAGGTGTTCCGGGTGGCGTGAGTTGCGAAACTATTCCACAATTTTTCAAATGTACACCAAACTCGTAACTCAAATATTCTCCTCCACGATCAGATCGTAGAAACTTTATTTTCTTGTTACGATGATTTTCAACTTCACTCTGAAATTCTTTGAACTTTTCAAATGTTTCAGACTTATGTTTCATTAAGTAGATATACTCATATCTGCTTAAATCATCTGTGAAGGTGAGAAAATAACGATATCCGCCACGAGCCTCAATATTCATCGGACCACATACATCTGTATGTATGATTTCCAACAAATCTGTTGCTCTCTCCATAGTACCGGAGAACGGCGTTTTAGTCATCTTGCCCATGAGGCACGGTTCGCAAGTACCAAGTGATTCATAATCAAGTGGTTCCAAAAGTCCATCAGTATGGAGTTTCTTCATGCGCTTTACACCGATATGACCTAAACGGTAGTGCCACAAATAATTTGCACTCTCATTATCAACTCTGCATCTTTTGGCTTCAACATTATGAATATGTGTGTTACTACTATCGGGATTCAACAAGAATAGACCACTCTTCAAGGGTGCATGACCATAAAAGATATTACTCATATAAATAGAACAACCATTATTCTCTGATTTAAATGAATAACCGTCTCACATCAAACAA